>NW_019170074.1:0-188418 GCF_001792695.1 Aspergillus bombycis
TGTCAATTTCCATGGTTCCTTCGTCCTACATCTAGGTTCGACAGATTCGTATGGTTTCAGGTTCCGTTTGCAGATCTCAAGTCCAGGATTCCCCGCGATGCTAGAAACTTTAACATGCGCGCATGGTGATGTGTCCTTCTCGTGGGTCGTGATCGCAGACCATGTGGCCGAGTTGACGCAAGGGATACTACGGGAGTCTTATAATCCATGGCTACGCCGAACGCCATTGCTCCCTTGGCGACTTATTCCCCGAATTACTCGCCATCGGGCCAGCAAAATACGCAAAAGATTCCCAGAGCATGTAACCTTGATCAGAGCGGTGGCCACCACCCAAGCCACTTCCCATCGGTCGTTCAATACTCGTCGCTGCTTGAATTACCTCGCAGGTGGCACTGGCACTCTATATCATGAGAGATAGCGCAGTGGTACATTCGATATCAGTTGATGTCTTAGAGGCTACTGATAAGGCTACTTACTGGCAGGTGTGCAATTGGCGGAAGGGTACTTATCAACCAGCAGCGAAACGGTCTGACCACGCGGTGATACCCTTTCCACAAACCTTCTCAACCTAGTGTATCACCCTTATGCAGGTTGCATTGCGGTCGCAGTAGGACTTGGGCCGAGAAAGGCTATCATCAAGTAGCCCAGGCAAAGATAAAGCTGGGGGCTTATCTGTCCTAGCTGAACTGCTATTTGGGGTTCGTGCGAAGGGTACGGTAGCATTAGCCACTAGTTGCTGTCCAATCTCTATATTAATACCCCCTGGATTCCTTGTCTTTCTCGCTCGGTACTTCCCGCCCGAACCTACCTTGTTTTCCCTCCCTTCACTATGAACGAATCCATCATTCCCCCGCGGAGTTCGTCGGGAAGTATGAAAAAGACCGCCCAGCCCGCCACCGACTGGGAGGTTGACATCGATCATGGCGCCGAAACCGACCTCCAGCGGACGCTATCCACCCGCCACATCACCATGATTGCCCTGGGGTCATCGATTGGTATGGGATTATGGCTAGGCAGTGGAACATCGCTCGCAAATGGTGGCCCAGCGGCCATCTTTATCGGCTATCTCTTGAGCGGTACCATGATCTGGTCGGTCAGCCATTCCATCGGTGAAATGGCCGTAATGTATCCTCTGCCTTCGGCATTTATTCAGTGGACGTCGATTTTTGTTGACCCGGCTGCGGCATTTGCCCTGGGATGGGCATACTGGTTCTCCTACTGGATCACCATCGCCAACGAGTTACAGGTATGTTAGCCATAGATGCCTCTCGAGCTCTCAGAGCCTGACCCGTCATAGGGTGTCGTGACGGTTCTCAGTTTCTGGACCGACAAGGTGCCCACGGCAGCGTGGATTACCATCTTCTGGGTAGTGATTATTCTCATCAACGTGTGGGCTGTGAAGTTCTTTGGCGAGGTGGAAGTCGTTTCATCGTCCATCAAATTCGGGTGGATTATCATTGTCATTATCTCTCTGATTGGTGAGAAACTGGCACAAAGATCTTCCTTTTCCCCTCGACTGACATGTCACAGTCGTATCTGCAGGAGGCGCCCCTGCTGAGGGCCCCATCGGCTTCCGGTATTGGAACTCGTACGCCTTCACGAATGGATTCAAGGGCTTCCTCAGCGTCATGCCGACTTGTATCTTTGCCATGTCTGGATCTGAGAACTGCGCCCTAGTTGCGGCCGAGACCTCCAACCCTCGAAGAGCTGTCCCCAAGGCGGTGGGGTCGATCTGGCTACGCCTTTCTTTGTTCTATATTCTAGGCTCTCTCATGATCACCATCACGGTTGACCCAAAGGACAACAATCTGTTCGGCGCTTCGGGAGTCAACGCCTCGCCATTTGTCATTGCCTATCGCAATGCGGGTCTCGAGCCTTTGGCCCACATAATGAACGCCGTGGTCTTCATCTCGGTGGTGTCCACGGGTAGTATTTCTGGATATGCCGGGTCCCGTGCTCTCATGGGGCTGGCACATGTGAAGATGGCGCCTAAGGTGAGTACCATACGCCCTACAAATGCTGGTTAGACGCAGATGGCTAATATGCACTGCGCCTCGCATTGCGTAGATCTTCGGCAAAGCAGATCGGGTTGGACGTCCTCTAGCCGGACTCTTTATTACACTTCTCATCGGAGGTGGCCTGGCCTACCTCAACGTGAGCAACAGCGGCGAGGAGGTCTTCACCTGGTTCTCCAATCTCACATCGCTTTTCACTCTGTTTGGCTGGGCGATGATCTGCCTATCGCACCTGCGGATGCGTTATGCCTGGAAAGTTCAGGGCCGCGATGTATCCGACCTGCCGTGGAAAAGCTGGACATTCCCCTACGCTGCGATCTGGGGGTTGGTATGGTGTATCTTGCTCATCATCGCAGAGTTCTATCTGAGTGTCTGGCCACTTAAAGGACAGACCACGGCGAAGAATTTCTTTGCCAACTATGTCAGTGTCGTTGCTATTGTTGTCCTGTATATCGGGGCCAAGATCTACTATCGCGGGCCTTTCTGGGTGGATGCCCGGACGGTTGATCTTGACGGTCTCCGACGGTTCTACGTCAAGACTGACGATGAAGAGTCCGTGGGGGGGAAAACGGGCGCGGTAAAACATGTCACCAAAGCCGTCCGGTTCTTGTTCAATTAAGCCTTGAGGGTTTGCTGATATTTCCATTCATGATCATACTGTTGTATATATTGTCGATGAATACTGTTTCAAGAACTTATTGGATGTTTCAAGTTCAAGCTACTGCTGTAACGACGACATTGACAAAGAAGTCCAAAGTTCGGGCGAAAAGGTTTGGGCTGCATTATGATGTGTAAAGTTTCCCCCACGTATATCGAATTGGGGATGTGGTTTAGTGGTATAATGTTCGCTTAGCATGTGAAAGGTCCGGGGTTCAATTCCCCGCATCTCCATATTTTTTTTCTTTTTACTTTTCCTTAATTTGCGCCATGAGGGTGTGATATTATATTCTCTTACGGAGTACCGGACGTCTCTTGAAGGCCCAAGACCTTTATTGTGTAGAAGTCGTCATAATCACGCTAGTATCCATACATGTCTGTAGATATTTCCCGAAGTTTTGTCAACCTGCAGAATGTCCCCAGTAGCGGAATATATATTGGCAGGGAAGGATGGGTGAATAGTTGGGTGAACTGGAGACTAGTGGTTGGCACTCAACAAGAAGATGTTTTCTACATTACATCATTGAGGATTATCAATGGAAGCAGAAAAATTCTTACATCAATATTAGATGCCATCTACTATACTGAAACGTCGAGAGACACTACTCGTTCTAATTCCTGGCGATGCGATGCTTGCTCAGTGCGCAGACCGCCTACCTCCAGGATTCGTTTTGGCCGGCAAAAACAAAATGACTTGAGCAGGCGGTGGGACAGAATGCGCAAACTGGAACGCGAAGTGCGAATGACGTCATTGATCAGGTAAAAAGTCAATTCATGAGATATGTCAATAGGCACCGACTTCACTCTCATCCAAAGTTGTCCACTTCATCAAAAACGCCTCCACGTCATGTGCATCTTCCGTCTTTACATAGCCCCCCTCGTGAGAAGCAACTGGCTGTTTCGGGTATACTTCAACTGCCGGATTCCCTATCCCGTACTGGTGCTGGATGATCGGGCTTGACGTTTCCGAGAAGGGGGGTCCAGGGGAGTAGGGTGTTAATGGGAGTATTCCTGCAGCCATTTCATGGGCTATGGCCGGTTGTTGCACATGGCCCAATGAGTTGGATGGCCGTTGGAGTGGCGCAGGCTCGATATACTGCTTCTTTCGCTTCGTCATCTCATCTTCAAAGCTCCGTAACCTCAGCGGGTTAATAGTGCCCCGTTTACTGCCACTTTCTGAAGTTGAGGCAACGTAATCCACATTTGTACGCCTGCTTCTTATTGCCCCCTGATCCAGTTTGGAAGAGGTGCATACGGCATACTCCTTGCAGAGCGCAGAATATTGCTCCCGGAACCACTGTGCAACTCGCTGACCGTGACGAGTTTCGCAGTGGCTAATCTCCGAGTAATAACATTGTAGAATGTCGTCTCTCATTCGACGATACTGATCATAATCAATTCTAGACTGATAGGTGTCAATATCGGACAGGACTTTCTTCACTAAGGCGTCGTACTCTCGCAGCTCCGACGGAAGTAATTCGTTCGCCAATGGAGCATCATTGTATGCAAATGTCATGGTAAGACAGGTCGATAGCTGGGATTCGTTCGGCTGGTTGTCCGTAATCTTGGCAGACTCCAAGGCCTTCTTCAATCGTTCAAATTGAGTTTCGTTCGTTTTCTTCTCCCCGACAAGTGTGCGAATCAGCTCTCGCTGCTCCTCGAGGACGCTCAATTCTGCTCGACTAGCCAAATTGGTCCATTATTATGCCAAGCTCGTCGGACTTCGACCAAGGAAATTCTTACCTACGCAGCTGGCCAGCATACATGATTACATTGAGCATCAAAAGCATGGTTGATTTTAAGCGCTCCAAGTTGACTCTGAGAACCTCCAGGTCTTCCTCAATACACAGGAATCCGACCTTTCTTGCTGCCTTCTGGAGAAGGCCTTTCGTGGCTTTCTGGTCAGGATAATCCACCGCATCGCTGATTCGTTGGAACACCTTTCTACATTCTCCCAGCACTTGTTGGGCTGTAGAAAATGCCTCCATAGAATAGAGTTTAGCATCCTCGTCCTGTTGGAGGCTGTCGCCTAATTGACGTAGAACATTACACGTCAAGGCAACATCACTGGACAGGCTTTGGATGCGTTGGTCTGTGTCTTTGAGCCTGCGGCAGAACGTATAGAGCTTAATCGAGAGATGGGTGCCAAGCTCTACGACCTGGAGAATGCTGGCAGCAACACCGATGACTTCTAGTCCGGACATAGCATAGCCCCCGTCGTTGAAATCAATCAATTTGGAAGGTGAAGTGGGAGAGAACAAGCGTATCCAATTTGGTTGCTGAGTGCAGGTGAGGCTGTGCTCCTCGTCCGCCTCGTGATCCACACGCCATGATTGGTGCAGGTGGTTGAAATTTTGCAGCCAATCATGATTCATTGCGGACCGAACGATGTTATTTTAGGATATCTCCTGAGAACCTGGAAGCTGACAACAACATCCAGGAGATACGACCGATGCAGCATACATATCCACGGGTGATTACTCGATGGGGGCTATGGAGTGGAAAAAAGCTGCTCGATTGAGTTCTCGGCATCGGTCGACAGCATAGGAACTTTAAGAGATGAGGAGACCAGCTTGGTCATAGGTCGCATCGTATCAGTATCACGAAACCAGTTCATACTGACATATTACCGCAGCTTAGATTAATTCAAAGGAATTGAGCAGTAGTGAAGAGACGCTTACTCTTACGGCACTAATCGTTGAGAAGCGGTTATCTATCAAACAGCTGGGACGTACCGCGGCAATCGCGAAGCTGCCCAAATAGCTTCGAAGGCAAAAGCCGATGCGCTGTTAACTCGAGGAAATCAGGAAGTCTCCGGGAAACATTGACCGGAGTAAGAGGACTATCTATGACGATTTTAACTATGATGTAGTCGCCTGGGCTATGGCATTATCTTTGTCGTTGGCTAATATGCGTTGGTGTCGTAAAGCGTACACCGACTGGGTATGCACTTTGGTGAAAGATGGGTAGTATCACCCAACAAACGGCCCGAAATTTTCCCAGCGGCCCGAGGTTATCGCCTTAGATATTGGATACCCCTCGTTCGATTGTCAGGCACGACCAAAGAGAGGGGATGAGGCAACGTGGTTGTCCGTCCGGAGTGATGCGGTGACAAACATGTCCGAGGTCTATGCTGATGACATCGTCATAATAGGACATTCGGATGTCGGGAAAGTAATCCCCAGCAGATTCGAAACTCCACTGAGAAGGAGAAAAAAGGGAAGAAGTGATATTGGTGGAGCCCAAATGCCGGTCAACGCTGCAGGTGAATGGTGGGCTTCTGTGAGTCACACGCTTTGTTTCCTGAATTGGGGCCTGTTCATAACAAGGAAAATATTTTCTGCAGATGGTACCAACACAGGCCAGCTACACTGCACCAGTACCCCTGAGAAGGAGGGGTTGTAGTGGACCATGCTCTGGTGGGTTGCATGGTATGTTCCGGGAGTAGTATAGTTTGTATAGGATAGTGCCAGTGTGCGTGGTCGTAGTCTCTGACTGTCTGCCACAGCAACCCAAAGTCCCTCAGCAAGTGAGTCACTGCTGTCGAATCTGACGTCTCTTATTGGTGGGGAGGTAGGCAATATTTTTTTTTCTACCTAACCAGCCACTTCCTTTCGTTATGGTTGTTCGGATGTTTGTTGTTCATGGGTTTAGTCAGATAGGCGAAAAATAATCCTAAAATTCTAGAAATTCCGTGAGTGGTCACGGGCCGCGGGATTATTAAGCCGGACGATGTGGTGTGCGTTCATTGGACACGAAGCACCTGACTGCGGACTATACTATTCTGGGCGACCAGCAGTTCCATCCTCGTCCATTCAATCTGGAACTAAAGCATGCCTAATGATTGACGGTGCCTAAGAACGAAAACGTACAGGCAGGTTTATGCACCTTATCCATGGTCTGGTTCCTTGCTCATGCTGTCATAGGTTGTCTGATCTGAGCAGTCCAACGCCTCAGGGGAATCAGAATAGAGCGTTCAGGGGAGCGTTTCAGCATTGTTTCAGGTCTCAGGGCTTAGTTTCTTCAATGATGCCTGCCCTAAGAACCTGACATGATCTGAACCCCGGACAACTCAGACGCTTTGACGCGGTACGCGAACGATAACTGGACTGGGTGCATTTCATATGAAATGGAGACCCACTCGACAAAGTCGATCTCCACTTCCAGAGATCTTTTAGTTACCCTTTAGTGTGAGGCGTGGTGCTGCCAAAGAGCGGTGAATTCGCTTCATCTCTGATCTGTCATCTCATCATAGGTCTATTGCCACTGTCGCTTGTTCGCCTGCCTCTCATGCCTTACCGCGTCTGCTATTCTCGTGCACGCATGGCAATTATCGTGGATCAACCGGAGATTTTCTTTCCCAAAGACAATGATCACAAGAGATGTGTCTGATAAAAGGGGGCCCAGCAGCCATGGGCTGCGAGGGGGAACTAGAACCATATCTTCTACTATTATCCTATTCTATCCTCTCTACAAAGACACTTGAATGTTGAGAGCGACAGTTCGCAAGATCTTTACCTTTACCATACCTCCCTTATACTGCTTTATGCTGTCAACGTTACGAGGCTTCCTCTCGCAGTTGTGTCCGTGCCGCAAGATGGAGTGCAGGCAAAATACTTCCCGCTTCCCCTCGCTCTTGTCGAGCTTATGGGGCCCTCGACGGTCGCAACAGTCCCTCTCTGTTTCCACATCGACACAGACTCAGACACAAACCCCGCGCGCGCCGGCACCAAAGATTGATATCGCATCTACATTACAGAAGAAACGGTCCGCCGAACAAGATCGAGTGAGCCGTGAGACCGCTCAAAAAGAGTTGGTGGGCGAGATTGAGAATCTGGTGGGACTGGAGAACGTCAAGCGCCAGCTGCTTGGGGTGCAGAACTGGGTGCAGATCTGCCGTCGACATGGTCGAGAACCCCGCAATGAGTGGTACAATATAGTGTTCCAAGGGAACCCAGGAACAGGTGAGTTTGTCTACATCGGTCACTGGCGAGTTCCGATACTAATCACATTGATTTCGTAGGCAAGTCTACCGTTGCCCGAATTTACGCCAAGATGCTCTACGCCATCGGCATCTCCGACTCCAACACCATCAAAGAAACATCTGGCCGAGACCTCGCCATCAAGGGCCCTCAGGGCGCTCAGAAATTAATCAAAGAGATGGCCAACTCCGAATCTCCCTCCGCACCGACAGCCGGTGTCTTGATCGTCGACAACCCTCACACCTTGATGCCCTCCAAGCTCGAATCACATAAGGAGATCCTTGACTGTCTCCTTCAGGCGATGGAACGGAAGACCGGGCGGATCATCGTCGTCTTCATTGGCCATGGCCCCGATATGGACACCTTCCTCCACGAGAACCCCCGAGTGCAGCGCCGGATGTGTAGCACCGTGAATTTTGCGGACTTCGACCGCCATGAGCTTCTTCGACTCTTAGGACGCCGCATCACGGAGGAATACGGCGGAAAAATGCAGGCCGAAGGCGGGCTCGACGGCCAGTACATGCAGGCTGCAGCTCGCCGACTTGCCCGCAGTCGCGGTGAAGGATTCACCAACATCTATGCCGTGCGGCAACTTGTGGAGACCATCGCACACCGTCAAGCTGAGTGTCTGATGGAGCAGCAGGACATCGGAATGGAGGATGTAGATTACTTCTTCTTTTCCAAGGACGATATTCTGGGACCCAACCCGTCCGACATCCGGTCCCAGAGCGCCGCATGGACATCTCTCCAGTCGTTCGTGGGGCAGGAGCTCGTCAAGGCCTCCGTCCGCGAGGTTTTCGGCACGGTGGAGGAGAACTACTGGCGGGAGGTTAAAAATCAGAAGCGGTTGTTGGTGCGAGTGAACCGTGTCTTCGCTGGCCCACCGGGCACGGGCAAGACCACTGCAGCAAAGCTGTACGCGCAGATCCTGGCGGATCTCGGTCTCCTCAGCAATGGCGAAGGTGAGTAAAGTTGAACCCCCTTAGACATTACCAGTAGCTGACTGTGCGGCAGTGACTGTCAAGCCCCTCTCCGCGTTTAATAACATCTCTGATACCGACGGCATCCTCTCTTCAACGGTCGGAAAAGCTCTGATCATCGACATGGACACCCCAGAGACCGACGACAATGATTTCCAAGTCTCCGATAGTGTGCTGGATATGCTCATAAAAGAGCTGTCTGCGAACAGGGAGAATCGCTGCACCATTCTTGTCGGCTCCGACCATGCCGTTGACACACTGCTCCCAGAACTTAAGGAGGCGTCAAGGATGCTCGAACACCAAGTCGTTCGATTCCAGCCACTCACCCGAGAGCAGATGGAGGAGCTCTTCCAGGCGAAACTGCAAGAGCAAGATGTGGACGCCACTCCCGAAGCCTTCCAAGCAGCCATGGATATCCTCGAGAGCGCCCGGATGCGCAAAGATTTCGACAATGCACGCGGGATTGAGCGTCTCCTGACGGCTGCCAACCGCAATTTCGACCAGAGACGTTCTCGTGCACCCGACACGCCTTTGTCACAACGTGTGCTCGGGCCCGAGTACTTCAACGCCGAATTGGTGGGCGGCAAGGCCGCTCTAGCATTCCGGGAGGAATTGCGTCACTCGATCGTCCCCGACGACATCATCTCTGTGCTGAAACGGTATCACAATGAGATGAAGATCGCCTGGTTCCAGGGCCATGATCCCAGAGCACGAGTCCCGTGCACACTGGTTTTCAAGGGCGCCAGTGGTAAGTTATTTCTAGTGCTTCTAGTGGAAGACGATTATTGACTGACCGTCACAGGAACTGGAAAGAAGACCGTCGCCCGCCATCTAAGCGCCTTGTACTATAAGATGGGGGTCTTGAAGACTTCTGCCATGGTTGAATGCTCGGTGTCTGATCTCGTTACCACGAGTGTCAGTCACACATCGATCCGGACTCGGTCGCAGTTGGAGCGCGGACGCGGCAAGCTGCTGTATGTCGAGGATGCTCATCGATTGGGAGACAACGAATACACCATGCAGGCGATGGATGAGCTCATCTACCTGCTGCCTAAGCTCTCCCAAGAGATGGTTGTCGTTCTCGCAGGACCTTCTCAGGAATTAGACCACCTGCTCGCCAATCGACCTCGCCTGGCAAGCCTCTTCCAAGAAGAAATTCCCTTCCGTAATCCAACTCCTCGTGAATGTCTCCGCCTGTTGGACCGACGACTCGAGGAGGAAGGTGTCCGGGGCCCTCGCCTGTTCCTGACCGACCCGCGCGAGGTAACTCACCGGGAGTTCACCCGAGCCATTCAGATCCTCTCCATGTTCCCCTGCTGGGGTAACGCCCGAGATATTGGGCTTCTTGCTCGGTGGATGGTGTCCGTCGCTGTCAAGGATATGCCGCTGGACGGCATGACTCTTCCCGAGGTCCGTCTGACCGACGAGCAGGCGATGGCCTGCATGATCAAATTGTTTAACCTGAAGCGCGACCGCCTTCGTTTCAACCAGGATCCCAAGGCCCGGACTCTTCCTCGCATCCTCTCTCAGCCACGGAGCACGGAACGTGGCGGTGTTCGATTTCCCGTTTGACACAGCAGATGATCGGTACTCTGACTTGACCGTTTCTATGCTTTCCTTTTCTATCTTCGTCCTATTGATGCTCATTTAAGATGTATCAACACACGTTTGTGATCCAGCCACACAGATTGACCATGATATCGGCTTTCTTTGACTTTAGAACTATCATGACTGGCGTTGGGGATTGTGTTTTGAGCGATGACCTTCACCGAAGTTTCCTTTGTATATTTCCTTTCTTTCGGTTGATCTCCTGTTCAGTTTTATATTCCACGAATGATGTTTGCACTGCATGATTACAACAACGTACTGCCTTGCATTGTTTGTTTGTTTGATTACTATGAAAACATATGTATGACTTCAAGTCTGGTACTTGGACTCAATATCACACCTATATACGAGGTCTTTTCTCCTTTCAGCGTCTCCATATTGTTCGTCCTCCGCCTGTCATGTACAATGCTGCATCTCCCTTGCATAGAACAGATTCGCATAACATGGATTACCATTTGCCATTTACCACGTCACCACGACATCCCTCCATAGATAGCATTAATTAACAACGCATAATTCCACATCCACATCTCCACTCACACCAAGACTCCTCGCAACCTTAATTAGGCTTCAGAGTGATCGACAACCGACATGAACCTTGTTCTGCCCGGCATGATAAGAACATTGAGTGGTCTAGTTTCTAATTACAACGAGTCACAAGGAAGGACTAGCGACTCCCTTGCAGCAAGACGCAACCCCGCAAAGGTGGCTACGTAGTCCTGCATACGAGGGATTGCTGAACTGGTCTGAACCGTGGTCTTGCTTCCAGTGTATGTATGTACTTATGCTATCGCTATGGATCAAGATGGCTCATCATAGGACCTTCGCCACAACAGCCCTCTAACTAGGCTCGTGAACTGCCATAATGTAACCCTTTACCGTATCCACGGCCGCTGTTCTCTTGGAAGTCTTGAACTCAAAGTGTTATAGGACAGTCACCAGAGTTAAGATTGGCTTTGCATATGCAAGGACGTGATGTATGATTAGTTGGCCGCTCGCCTCTTCTTGTTTTGATTTGTTCTTGTGATGTGAGGGGGATGGTATTGGGCTTTTGGGTTCGTGGCCATATACTTGATATCCACGTACTATGGACTGCCTCTACTGATGACACTAGATACTGGTTCAGGTGGAATTTGTTGGAGTAGATAGTTGGATCAACATGGATGAAGCAGGTTGCTTGGCTGGTTTGAGGTCTATTGGGTCGATCGGAGATTAGATTGATTGGACTGCTTGTAGTGAAGGGAGGCGGACATGTTGATTCCGACGTCCTACCTACGTTTTGAACTGTTGGAGGATGCTGGATAGGGTTGGTGCTCCCCAGACGTGGAAGTGATATCAGCCCTTTACCATCGGTCCGCTGGAGGTAAGGATCCTTTGGCACGGAATGATAAAGATGAAGAGTAGATACTGTTAAGATAAGAGAATAATTCTTGACATTTTATCCCCATAGGATTTCCCTAATTTCTGATCCTACCTGTGTAGGACGATCTGTAAGAACGCCAACTAGCCGGAAAGATCATTATACTCAGACTAAATCGCCTTTCAATTTGTGACAAGCTAGCCTGGAATCTTGTTTATAATCCTCTTAGAGATGATTACAAGTAGAATATCTCATTCTTTGCTCATGGGAAGCATATACATAACGGCAGGAAAGATTTGTGTATAGACTCACAGACCCCAACCACCCTCCGGTCGCTTTTCCTTGTCCAGCGTTCTCCTCGAACCCACCGTGTGGCTTTTGATCCTGCCATTCCAACAACCGCTTCTCACGTCCTGCTGATTCAATGGATATTCAACGCTGATTTCCTGATGTGCATTAGATCTGGGGTGGTGGTAATGTATATCTTTCGTGTACGAGGTCGAGGGTGATCTGCTGAATGACGATATTATCGACAAATGCTGGTATAACGAGTATGCCACAGTCGCGCAATGAGCTACAAAGACAGAGTGGCTGTTTAACAAAGGAATAAACGAGAGAGGAGCCAATGCCGAAACAGTTTCAGCGACCGTCCCGTACGTGGCTATAGGTAACATCGTTCGTGGGCTACGGGACAGCCTTCGGGGATGGTCGTCCTACTTTCTTCAGCCGAACCTGAGCAACTTGGATTCACTTTCGAGTGGTATAGGCACAGCTCTTGAAGCAGAAAAAAAGAGATATACACCACCTGGAGATATACATTTGTTTAAGCTAAGCTAACTCCATGTATATTTTGGAACCCTAACATATTTATGTCACTTCCGCAAAATGGTGGTTGTATGCAAAATAATGTAGCGCTGTAGACCCTCGGCACCATTCACACATGGCGACGGTTGCTTTGGGGTTACGGCCACGACAATTATGCTCTCTTCTTCAGTTCCATAAAGGAGTCCGCGCTGCCGGCTGGGTGCACGCAACCCACAATTTCCAAGGGTGGATCGATGGACATAAACAATGCGTCCCAGTCCTCGTAGGATCTTTCCTTGCTTCCGAACTGAATCATCATCTGCATGTCTAACGCTCTCATGACTCGCTCGCGCTGCCAAGACGCAGTTCCAGGGCTTTGAAGAATTTGCTCTGCCACGAGGATGGATGCTCCTGACTTCATGCTATCAGCAAGAGCCTGCAGGATGGCCCGGCAATCATTGTCATTCCAGTCGTGTAGAATGTGTCGCAAGAGGAACACATCTGCCTCGCGACCTAATGCCGACTGTGGCCTGAAAAAGGAGTGAGGCAAGAAGATGACCCTTGACTTCAAGTGGCGAGGGATATTGTCATCGGCACTATCCTTCAGCTTGAGATTGTCCTCCACGATGACGGCTAAAGTAGGATACTCTTCTGCGAGCCTTATCCCGACGAATCCATCTGCCCCGCCAACCTATAATCATGAGAATCCTATGACAGCTTTTGACTGGATACATCAACACTCACATCGACGACAATGGCTTTTCCCAGCTTCTCCCAGGCGAAGCCCTTTAGAATGTAACTCACATCATGGGCCCCACCACTGGTAATTAATGCCATATACTTTCCGTAGTTTTCGATCAGTTCCGGTCTTTTGGAGGCAGAAGTCCACCACGTATCCATAGTGTTATGAGCTATCTGATATGCGCACTTGTGTTCTCTGTCACCGTCTTTCAACCAGTCCAGAAGCCGGACCATGGACGGTAAACAAACGTCAAGCTGGTAAGTAAGCAGCGGTGACAGCCGGGGTATCTCCATGGAGACGTCTGTCTGCGTAACACAGTCTGGCTCCGGTTCGCTGAATACACCGTAGGTCATGGCCTGTCGCAAGATCCGGCGGAGAATGTCCACAGGTAACCCGCACTTCTGCGCGAGTTCAGATATAGCAATACTTCCACTGAGAGGAACGATGGTCGCAATCTGGTAATGGTTGATGACCTGCAGGGATGCAAGATTCTGTCTGTCCTTTGTACATTCGGTTAGCCAGCAACCATTCATAGGGTGAGATTACGGCTTCTTACAATCAGTGCCATCTCTTTGAGCATCTCAGCAGGACTCGTAACGAGAGCCAGCATCCTCCGACAGGCCTCGATTACATTTACACGCGCGTTGCATGTATGCTTTGAAGACTCATCCTGCAGCATAGGGACTGACTGGGAAATGAAGTTCGCCAGCTCCATGAGGCTGGAAGAGGAAGGAGGAACAGAGGCCATGACGCTATTCCGTCTGGCAAGTGCGGATGAAGATGAGGTCGCAGGTGGAAAGAAAGAGAAAGCAGAAGATGGGAGAACAAAGTGAAATGGGAGGGGGAAGAGAAGTCAAGTGAAGTGAATGAAAGATTGGATGGGTCACTGACATCACGTTGTCCGCATAGCCCTTTCAGGAACTTCTTCTTTATCTGGCACCAGGTCAAGAATACATCCTATTCACCGATTCTCTAGCACCCACTCTCCTTTTCCCCTTCCCCAGAAAGGCTACAAGTAACCTTAAAGAAGACACATCGTGCCATTCAGAATATCTCTCTTGAAGATAGCCACGGGATATTGTGGAGATGAGCTGTTCCATATATGCGGTGCCAATATATTGCATGTTCAATGATAAAATAACATAACAGTCATTTAGTAAAGAAACTGGGTATCAACTCTGATCTGGTGAGCCCTTAAGGCAATCGCGGTATGGTTCACATCGTGTAGTGGCCTTTTTAAGAGCTATTTTTCAAGAGGTCTATTTAGAAACATATCCGACCAAGGTAGGGTATGATCTCAAAGAGAGTCGGGTAATCTCATAGTTATACCATGCTAAATCTTGTGTTGAATCTTGATTCAAGCTGAACTAGTACCTTCAGGTCGAGGCACAAGAAGGAGGACTATATTAACATCAAGTATCCTTATCCATCTTACCTTTGATTATCATAGACGGGCTTTACACTGTCGTATGGCATGCGAACAGAGTACTTGGGAGATAATCAAACTTAGTGTTCTATCAACATCGCCAGAATGCCCTGACGGTGTCCTGTTTCCCAGACACCCTCAAATATGACCATGCAAGGTGGAAGTCTAGCTTTCTCGTCCATTGCAGAAGCCTGGCTCTGGCTAGTATAAATGGCAATTCACGTTGATCACGCGGGGCTTCTGATCACCTCCTGGTCCCCATCGGACACTGCATGGATCTCCATCCCTTTTACACTAGATACCAGGTTTAATATCAAGAACATGATATCCTAGACTCAATGGTCCTCTTACCGGCTTGTCCTTATCACATATCTCCCAAAGATCTCTGTTCATACCCCGTCGCTTCACAAGGCATTGGTCGGCTTTCTTACCCATTTTGCAGTGCTTGATCTAGTTAGCCGGATTCAAAATGATTTAAAATGTGTCCTTGGTGGCTGACTAACCCCTGTATCAATCATGTGCATAGGGTCAACGCCATTATGAGGATCGCCTTGCAATGCTGGCAGTTTCCTGTCGGGATAGGCGGGTTGCACTGCAACTCCAAAGCCGAAAAGAAGCAGGGTAAGAGGAATGATAGAGAGCGTAGTAGTCTGCATGTTGTTCCGACCGGGACCTAAGGATTACAGGCCAGAAAATAATAGCAATGATGAGCCTGGTCTCGTTAGGAAAGCTAATATTATGCGAGAGGAAAAAGCTCTTTATGTATCTTAGCCTTCAGGGTTGATAGTAGTTATCCTTCTTGAAGGTCTGTAAAGGTCCATATATTCTCCTTTGCCCATAACCTTCTTTGTATGACTATGCCTGGATGGTTAGCCATGAGCATAAGACAAATCCCGTCGGGCGCAGCAGACTCCTGAACTTCTTTGTCGCTCTAGGGCATGTTGAGATGTCCAGCCCACACTCGAGAACATGACACAGGGGTGCCCGAGATCCCGTGCCATTGTGAGAATATGCTTACGACAATTGGACTGCCGCGCACAGGCTGTGAACTCCTACTATTGGGGTTTCCTCACATACAGCCCTGGTCCTTCCCCTTAGACGCCCTGACTAGGGCCTCAACAGGTGGACCGCCTGGTGTTACATGAGATTTCACAAATAGAACCCCTGACAATGCGACAGGCACAGTATCAGAACCCCTATATTAGCGTTACTCTAGCCGAGGGACATGGCAGAGACACTTACATCTCGCTCGACCGGGGCGGCGCTGTGCCGACCAGAGCGGATACGTCCCGGGTTTCTTCCTGAGCCGTCCACTTTACTGTAAACCTAAAATAACATAGAAGGGGAGTAAAGGCTTCGGCCTCGGCTCACATTCATAGTGAATAAACACGAACATGGTTCACTATCATGGTTGACAGTCTCTCGAGATCTAGTAGGAGCTGGGAGGGTATGCGGATGTTCCGTTCCGCGAACGGAGTGGATCCGCGACAAATGTACATCTCCGAGAGTAGAGATGAATAGTATTAAACTTGGACAGTTTCGTGAGCACTTGACATTTATTTTCGTTGATTAGTTTCTGCCAATTGCTTGTTCTTGTTCTTTTACTATATCTTTCAATAATATCAAAAATGCTGAGGCTCGACGGAAAGGTTGTGCTCATCACTGGGCTTGGCCAAACCACCGACGATGGATGGGGAATTGGAGCAGCGATTGCAATGAAACTCGCCCAACAGGGGGCCGTGGTCTTCGGTGGCAATCGCACGTTAGCCTCGGCTGAAAGAACCAAAGCGCGGATTGAAAGAGAGGGCGGCGTGTGTGATGTCCAGGAAACCGACGTTACCGATTCGGCATCCGTGAAGGCTTTGGTAGACGGCTGTCTACAGCGACATGGCCGCATTGATATCCTGGTCAACAACGTGGGCAAGTCGGAGCCTGGGTGTCCCGCAGACATGAGTGAAGAAGTCTGGGATCAGCAAGTCAATTTGAATTTGAAAAGCATATACTTGACATGTCACTATGTCCTACCCATCATGGAAAAGCAAGAGACGGGCGGTTCAGTTGTCAATATTTCCAGCATTGCAGGGCTACGATATATCGGAAAACCCCAAGTCGCCTACTCGGCTACCAAGGCTGCCATCATGCAATTCACCAAGGCCACGGCCGTGATCTATGCGCCAAAGAACGTCCGACTGAACACGGTAGTGCCCGGGCTGATCTATACGCCATATACTCAAGCGCTCGCCAAACGATATGCTCCAGGAGGCAATGAGGAGGAATATATGAAGATGCGTGATGCACAGGTCCCCATGGGACGGATGGGTGACGCTTGGGATGTGGCTAACGCCGCCCTTTTCTTGGTCTCTGATGAGGCACGGTATATAACAGGACAGGAGGTTGTGGTGGACGGTGGAATCACATCGTCTACAGGGAGAACGTAACCCATTTTAAAATCTCTAGTTGGGTATATATAGCTAGTGACTTTGCAATTGGCCTTGATTTGTATCTGGAATATTTCGAGCAGCGTAAATCCTATGACCAATGATATGTCGAGCCACAATTGTTTTTTTGCCCTTGCCGAAGCTTCAACCTATGTAGCCCACTCATAGCTCACTTGCTGATATTAAGCTAACTGACCAGAGCACGACAGGTAAAGACTCAGCGCAAGGAATAGGGTCTATTCTAGCTCTACAGTATCTAAAGGACCACGAACCATCAAGTGGGTCTGCGGAGAGCATCCGCTCGGATTAGAACCGTCGGTCTGCCTCCGAAGCGCATGTATGCTGAAGCATTTATAACCTCTTAGAACGAAAGTTATAACCAAGAATAGGCCACTTTGTACCATCGCCAAAGTCTAGAGAAAGTATCTATTCAATTTCACAACGATGACGCTCGTTCACATCGGTGAGTTAGGCGCCTGATTCCCACGGTCCCTGCCCCTAACATACTGCACGTAGTCCTCTTTCAATTCCGCTCCGATGTCAGCGAGGAGCACAAGCAGACCTTTGTTACCGAGTTGAAGAAATTAAAACATCTATCCTGCGTCAAAGCTGGACGCCTACTTGTTGGAGGCCCCAGCGTCACCGACCCCATTGAACGCAGCAAGGGTTTCCAGATCGCTCTGGTGAGCTACCACGAGAACCGGGAAGCGCTGGCGGAATACCAGGCGAGCGATGAGCACCACCGGTATGTATCCACTCAAGGTTCTGCTGAGAAATTGACGACTAGAAGCTGACCTCCCTTGTAGGGTAACCTCTACGTACCTGTTTCCTTACAAAGAGGATTTGGTCCGGTTTGATTTTGAAGTTGACGAAGAAGATGAATATATATGCCAGTTTCCTTTATCTAGCCTAGGAATATAAAGACTTGATCCAGTGTTGTTTATTCTGTGTAATCCTTTTTAAGATGCAATTGGGATCAGAGCTCAGAATAATCGTAGCGAAGGTGGGAGGGGGAGCTGAGGGGAATAAAGACCACTTCCGTCACTTTCTAGCTTTCTGGTCTATGCGCCGCCAATCGCGGTATTCCGATAGTCGAAGGTACCGTGGGATAGTCCGTGTTTGGATCAAGGAGAGCCCAGACATTAGTTAGCAGTGGCTGGGGAAATCTCCAGAAAGTCGGATCTCTTCCGTGTTCCTGCGGCGGGGAACATCCGAGAGAACGGCAACGGCGGCCCGAGCACGTTATTAATGGCTGGATGATGTCTTTCCAGATACACCGGAAATGAATGATAATTACTATTCTTCTTACATGAAAGACTACCATGGAGGCTCACGGCACCGTGAATGAAGACTACAATCTTCAGCAACCCGTTGTTTCCACTGCGGGTTTGCGACAAGGGCTGACCTCCTATGGAGATGCCCACTTTTCACTCTTCTTGCGCAAGGTGTTTATCAAGGCCCTGGGATATTCGGAAGATGCCCTCTCCCGTCCAATTATTGGCATCATAAATACTGGCTCCGGCTTCAATCCCTGTCATGGAAACACGCCACAGCTAATTGAAGCCGCCAAACGAGGGATCCATCTAAAGGGTGGCATCGCCATCGACTTTCCCACCATCAGTTTGCACGAGTCGTTTTCACATCCGACGAGCATGTTTCTCCGCAATTTGATGAGCATGGACACCGAAGAGATGATTCGTGCGCAGCCCGTTGATGCGTGCATTATGATCGGAGGTAGGAACTACGTGCGCCACCCATTCAAGTCCGTTCATGCTGATACCCAGATAGGTTGCGACAAGACAGTTCCCGCCCAGATTATGGGAGGTATCTCCGCCAACAAGCCAGTGCTGCCTCTCTTGACCGGGCCTATGATGCCCGGAAGTCACCGAGGACAGCGGATTGGCGCATGCACTGATTGCAGAAACAATTGGGCATCATACCGTGCCGGCACTATTGACATGGAAGAGATTGCGGCTGTCAATGAAGAACTGGCACCAACGGTTGGTCTTCATCGGCCGATCACTGATGGACTAAACTGACATGTCGTGGAATAGATTGGCACCTGCGGTGTGATGGGTACTGCCAGCACTATGGCTTGCATCACGGCCGCGCTAGGCTTGATTCCCCTCCAGGGAGCCTCTGCCCCTGCCGTGTCTGCGGCGAGGCTTCGCATCGCAGAGCAAACAGGTGCTAATGCGGTGGCTGCGGCGGAATGTCGACGGTCGCCGCAGACAGTTCTCTCGGCTGACTCGTTCTATAACGCCGCAGTTGTGCTCCAAGCCATCGGAGGCTCCACAAACGCCATGGTCCACCTGATGGCGATAATCAACCGGCATCCCGACATTAGTGGGTCTATAACTCTCCAAATGTTGGACGAGATCGGCCGTACCACTCCGCTTCTTGTCGACTTGAAGCCGAGCGGGGACAACTATATGACCGATTTTCACAACGCTGGGGGCATGCTGTGCCTTCTGCATCGTCTACGACCGCTCCTTCGCCTTTCAGCAAAGACCATCACGGGGGAAACCCTGGGGGACGTATTGGATCGCAGCCCTTTCCGGGACTTTGAGTACTCTCGGACTATTATCCGTACATTGTCCAACCCGTTGCACCCTTGCTCGTCCTTAGTGGTTGTTGAGGGCAACATCGCACCACACGGGGCCGTGATCAAAGCGTCCGCATCTAAAGACAAGCGTCTTCTCCACCATACAGGGCCTGCAGTCGTTTTTGAGAATCCTCGCGATCTTTCCCTACGTCTTGATAGTCCGGAACTCGACGTGACAGCCGACTCGGTACTGGTGCTGAAAGGCATCGGTCCAATCGGAAACCCTGGAATGCCTGAGGCGGGGATGATTCCTATCCCACGTAAGCTAGCGGCCCAGGGAGTGACAGATATGCTTCGGATTTCAGACGGCCGGATGTCAGGGACAGCGGGAGGGACGATTGTTCTACATGTCTCGCCCGAATCCGCGGTTCCAGACTCACCCTTTGGTGTTATTGAGACCGGCGATACGATCGTGTGTGATGTTGAAAATCGCGCTATTCGTTTGGAGATCTCCGACGAAGAGCTGCAGAACCGGATTGCACAGCGCCGGCGATTAATGTCGGAGGATGAGTCTTCGACCTGGAACGAGAGGCGGACTAGGCGAGGATATCGGGGTCTCTACGAGCGGGAGGTCAACCAGGCACATGAAGGCGCAGATTTCAATTTCCTTACTGCAAAAGGCCCGAATGGCCAATAGTGAATTTCGACACATGTCTCCTATTGGGGTGTCTGTGATGGTTGCGCCTTCAGAAAATGCCGTTGACTGAACATAGTCTCCCGATGGGATGGACCTCAGTCGCACTTCTGTTTCTGTAGAAGTGCGGTTGTAGGCACCGGTTAAGCTAATACGATAGAGGAACATATCATGCATTGGACATATTAGGGTGAATATTTGTAAAAGTCTGAGTATCACACAAATGAAGGAAACTTTTTGAAAATATGTAGGCGCTCGCTTTCTTGGATCTGGAACACCCACAGGACCGGGTTAAGTCATATCATGACTCTTTCGCAGGAACATTTATCGGCCAATTATAGGAACTACCGGCAACGGAACTGGCTGCATCATGGCTACTCTATTCTACCCAACCCTATCGCAAACTCCGATAAATGGCGACGTTACTCCACCAAGGAATAATCGGCCAGAGATCGGATCATGTACCGCCGTTGTTGTAGTTGGCAGGACCCTTGCTTCACCGTCCTCGACGACCTTGACGACTTCGTACGTGTCCCCTGGTGCGTGGCCATCCCGTTTCTTCCAGATCATGAGCACCGTTGATGGTGCCATGGTACCATACGGGTCATCCCATGCCTTCCAAAACTTGGCTGCATCTGGGAACCCCCCCGCGAATACATTTCCCTCCGCATCGATAGACAAGTTGTCAACGCTCATCGTAAGCGGAACCTCATCGATTTGGACGAGCCGGTTATCGTCTGTGAGCCTGTTGACTCCGAGAGTACCTTTAGCAGAATGCGCAACATAAATACGGCCCGATGAAGGGTCCCTTGTGATCCCATTGGGCATGTAGCAGTTTTCCGTCGTGGCGATGTGGCATTTCCCAGTATCAGTACGGCAGTAGGCGATGCTGCCATCACCGAAGATCAAGCCCAGGTCTCGGAGAGCGCCGACCTTGGTGCTGTGATCGTTGGTCACCAGGAAATCTCCCTTGTCGCCATCTATTACCACCAGATTGTTCGGGGAGATGATGGCGTCGCTGACGATCGTCTTAACGTGCGCTAAATGATTAGCCTTGCGGGCATTGCCGAGGTCCAGATCGTAGACGTCGATGGTTGAGTTGGCTCCCACGTGGGTTGCGTCCAGCAGTGTCTCCCCCGTGGCAGTGTCCATGGGAGGCCGATGGTTGATCAACCAGAATCGAAGTCGGCGACCGTGGTCAATTCGCCTCACGTCGAACCCATGCAAGTGCAATCGTTGGTTGTTGCCTCCCTCACGGAAGCCGAGTGCATGTACCCCGTACAAGCCGTCGGGGCCCGGCCGATCGATGTCCAGCACACTGATGTGATCGGAGCCGCCGGCTGCTGCCAGCCCAGAGAGGTCGTACGTGTTACCACCGGGGCTCCAGGCCTTACGAGCGGCTGGGTTGGAGCAGGCAGCATAGAGCTTGCGGTTGGTGGAGTCGAGCCAGAGGTCCTCACAACTCTCCAAAAGTGGGTGCTGAATGCGCTGGCAGCGATAACCTGGGAAGTCTTCGAGAGGCTGAATCACTCGACCGATACCGAGCACGAGGACGACGGCATCGTGTAGGTAGACCTTGTAGAGTCCGATGGTGATGGCTAGAATGAGAACCACGAAGGCTCGAGCCGAGCCCGCCATGGTTGATCGGTAATCCTCGGCGTCGATGAGAGAGTAATCTTGGACTGGTCTGAATGAGTTGCTTTAGATAAGATGGAGGGCTTGCTCTAAAAAGCCCCGTCAAAAGATGAGCCGTAATGCCACCACAGTTAACGGATTGAATAGTCAGAAGGCCTTCCTATTGTGTTATGGAAGGTGTTTTAAACCAATCCACGAATTTCCGAGAACACTGCCATCATAACCGACAAACCCACCTCGTATCTGTGCCAATGATTGTAGGATCGAATTCCCCACAGCTCCACATTGATAGACGATGCACCCAATCAAAATATCCTGTCGATCGATACCATTCTCAAGGATGATCATCCTTACAACTGGGGGTCAAAAAGGTACAGCTGTGGGACGGGGAGAAGGCAAGCCTTGAGAGATTGGCTTTTGAGGTAACATTTGATTCTATTCGGAGAGAACAGATATCGTAAACTTATGGCCAACCACTAAGGCGGTACTCTCTGACAGTGACTCTCATTCAGCTACAGAGCGGCATAATATAAGCATTCATAGGTTTGACGTAGCCCGCCGATGACCACGTAAGACAGTAATCTTCCCCGTTTCCAATATGAAGCACATCAAAGATGGCTCTAGAATGACGGTATGACCAGAAAGGCCTCTGCATTCAGCAATATGTATGTCTATGATTGACCCAATGGGCTATTATGTTGGCAAAATGGAAGATTCCCTGACGCCCGAGGAGCTTATATCTAATCTAGACAAATTGAGAACCATTTTCTGAGAGCCCTCATTCTATCAGCTTCAGTGCCCAGCGATTCAATCACTCTGGTCCTTCCGCCCATATTCAGCTTCACCTCGTTATTGACTAACATGATCTTCCCTGCGATGTGCACTTCGTCTGGTCCAGCTAGAATTGGAACAGGGGTCTCTTGATTCTGGAGGATTCCTCCTTCTTCACCGTGCCTAATAAATTTCACCGCGACAACGAGCTCCCTCTTAAGAAACTCCCAGGCTGCAAATCGATTGATCACCTCAAAGTCCTCCTGGAAAAACTCCAGGTCGGGATGACAGTAAAACGAGCTCCATTCCTTGTCCATATCGTTGCGGCACTGGTAAATCCAATGCTTTTGCTTTCTCTGTGACTCTTTGGAGATGTGGTCGTACAGCAAGCGGGCTTCTTGAGTCCCAAGGTTTTTGATTGCTTCTCCAGACACGAGCGGGATTGGGCTGGTTGGGCCGTCGCCACCAAATCCAACATCGAGATGATATCGGACTCCAGAGGGGAGCCGGACGATATTGGCCATGTGGACCCTAAACATAGTCAATGAAAAGAGTCACGGTTGCTCTGCGTTCAGTGCCTACCATCCCCCATAATCACCCTGCGGGATCCCATTTACCCGGTCTCGGTTTCTTGCCCCTACCGTGTACACACAGAATCCCAGACCGCGGAGGATGTGGTGGAAGAAGATGTTGACTTCCAGACAATAGCCTCCCCGGCCAGTGGGACCGGCTTCCCCAGTTCCCATCATTTTGGAATAGAGGGTGTCAGGGTGGATATCTGCCTGCCGGGTAGCGGAGTAGTGGACAGATAGATTCTCAAAAGGAAACCGTGTGATTTGACATCGGAATAGGACGGTGAGCGCTGCTTCATCTTTGGGGAAGAGGTGAGGTGTTTCTACGTAGGCATGGTACTTGGACGGGAGGGAGAGATACGACAGGTACTTTTGTACCTGAAGCGTGGAGTAGGCGGAGCTCATTTCAGGGAACGATTGATAATACGCAAGTCGGAGAATGGCTTAATTAGAACGGTCGGCGAGGAAGTCCTAGATACCACGTTGCTTACTTTTGGTTTGATATACTCATAATAGTGTGTAGTCGGATAGAGTTTGTGAGTCATGGTCGGTGAGGCATGTCGAAGGGTGCGAATATAAGAAGAGATTTTAAACTAAGCACTTGCTGAAAGCTTCCATTGGCGTAGATGTTTTTTCTTAACAAATGCTCATGCTCTATGCTTCGGTACAAATATTACCACGTTGCATGGATTGCCCTATCTGCGTTTTTCATGTGATCGCGCTAGCCCTCCGTCGCCAGGCAATGCAGCTGAGATAGAGCTGGACATACGTGGCCTTTCGCAATATCGATCAAATATTCACGAGGCACAAGAATAATTCAAGGTCAGGCATACAGTCTTATTGGACAGCATCAAACACCTCCGCAACAAACTCCACAGCTCTGTCATATGCCTGCACTGACCCCTTCGCGGGACCCGGCGGCATTCCCGATTGAAAGTCCACCAAGCCGTGCGGTCCATTCTCTACAAGCAGTAGTTCGGTCTTGACTCCAAGTTGCTTTAACTGCTCATGGTGATGCTTGCTCTCCTGATCCGGGACGACCTCATCGGCAGTTCCATGCACCAACACGGATGGAGGGTAGTTTTCCGTCACAAACAACTGGAGAAACGCCGGTTTCAAGTCCTCCGGAATCGCTGCAGCTCGCTGTGCATAGTCCAGCTTATTCAGCTCTGCACCCAGGCCAGGGCGGCCGAGGCAGCCATCGAGGAACGTACCGTCCAGTTCCCACCGGACGGTCAGAGCAAAGCGGTTAGACATGAAGCCCCTCTCTGGCGAATCCTCGCTCACAACTGTCTTGTCCGCAAGTAACCTGGGGACCTCGTGGAGATCAACGAACTTGGCGATAGACGTGGGTGGCCGGCCAGTCGTCCAGTGATCCAACAGCCAGTCGCCCGCCGATCCATAGCCCGTCAGAAGAACTGTTGGCTTCGGAGTGGCGTACACACACGCCGCACGGGCGGAATAGGCGCCGGCGGAGAAGCCAGTCACGGCTATCCGACTTGTGTCGAGCGAGACGAGCTTTGGTAGCGCCATTTGGAAGCTCTCACCTGCGAGGAACCTGAAAAGAGCTTTTGCATCCTCGATCTGATCGAGGGCGGTGCATGGGTGGCAGAGTCGGTAATCGGCTGCAATGAAGATGTAGCCTTTTGCTTGGCAGTCGCCTGTCACGCTCCACGTTAGTCGTGCGAAAGTCCTTCGGGTCGCATGCAGATCTACTCACCATATAACCAGTGTGGGAAACCCATACCCCGCCGCGAGCCAGCTGTCATTCCACCGCCGTGGTAATAGATCACAGCTGGTAGACATCCTTCTTCTCTAGGGGGCAAGTAATAGTCTAGCTTAATCTCATGTCCATCTACGGTTGAATAGACTAACGTCTTGCCTCCGCCAGGGAGAGTTGGCGACATGATTGACTATGGATGGGCTGATATTGTGTTGGATTAAGGTGTTGTTTGCAGAGTAGGAGGTTCTTGGATGCGAACCAGTTGATATAACAAGACCGGGGCAATCGAGGTGGAGCAATAGGATTCATTCTTCGACTTTCATAGGAGTAGCTTGATCCGGTAGAAGTTATTGCCGCATTCTTCCCCACCGGTTCTTCATCTCGGAGATAATCACCTTTAACCCTCGACTGAAGGTACGACCATGCAGTGATTTGTTCTAGCTGGACAGTGAAGAGGACCAAGATCCCACGCCAGAAAAAGATCATAACAGTACCAACACACGTAGGCATACAAATAGGCTCATGTTTGATTATCCGCGTAGTCTGACTTGTCCGTTATCTCCCAAGGATATCCGATACTGTGTAGAGTACCAACGGACCCACCTATTTCGAGGTTTAGCATTTCGGACTTACCGACACAATCAGCCCGTTATCTGGAAGATCCCTTGCGTCTGATTGGGTGCAGGTCCAATGTGGAGTTGGACCTGTGTATGTTCGTTGCCTGGTCCTTGTTAGCATTACATTGCTCTATGCTTTGGATAGGGTCCGAACTGACGTTCGTGATCCTGGACCCCTGCGTAGGTACCCATCTGTATCGGATAGACAGCTACATCATCCAGTACGAGTATAAATCAGCCAAGGCTCACTCCTATGATACGTCGTGTTGTATGGTATTTGAGCACAGCCTCGCAAGGCTGAATGAGTCACTCGTCCTCCAAAAGCATCCTCAACTCTCATGTTGTAGATAACCACATCATTAACAAAGAGCCCAAAGATACCAAAGATATAACCACATACAATGGATATTCCAGAAGACTTCCTCCAAGCTCCTGCCCCTCCGACCGCGACTATCAAGAAGCTCGACTTCACCAAAACGACTCCTCCCATCCCCGCGTACAAGAACCATTTCGCCGCCATAATCGAAAACGTCCTGACCCCAGCCGAGTGCAATCGCTCCTTCAACTCGCCGAGCAATCCATAACATCCCAAAATACAAATAATGCACACCCAGGGAGAATTCCCTGGGACCGCGCCCTGCTGAATGTCGGTAACGGGCAACAGATCAGCGCCCCCGGCTTCCGCAACTGCGGACGTATCCTATACGACTCGCCAGAAATCGCAGATAGATTACTCAATCGACTATTACCGTTTCTGCGCGAGTGCGATGTCGTGCAAATCTTCAACCAGCCCCTGGTGACGGGGGCTGGACCGGCGACTCGCGGCGAGACTTTTCAGCTGACACGGCTGAACGAGAAGTTACGGTTCTTGAGATACACGGGTGGGGAGTATTTTCGTGCCCATACTGATGGGTGTTATGTCACCCCGGATGAACGAGAGAGGTCACTGCTCACAGTTCATTTGTATTTGAATGGCGAGGGAGAGCAGAATGAGGGTGCGCTCCAGAGCGCGATCGCGAGACGGGAACGAGTCGATGCTGGTGGTAGTGATGGCAATTCTGACTGGGGAGTGGTATTTGGAGATGGAGATGGGGATGAGGATATGGAGTCAGAGGAAGAGGACACAAATCTTGAGGATGGAAAAGAGCAAACCCTGCTCGGAGGTGCGACCTCGTTTAGACTGGAGTCTTTCGCTGGGGAGCGGGTGGTACGGGTGTTTCCAAAGGCAGGCTCGGTGCTGGTCTTTCAGCAGCGAGGGCTTTGCCATGCTGGGGATGATGTGTTTCGGGGTGTGAAGTATACCATGCGGTCCGATGTGATGTATGAGAAGATCGAGAGTTGACAGCCAGACACCTGAGTTTTATTAACATCTCCATAACTCTGAGGTTGAATATTGAATCCTACTGAGAACGGTTCCATTATAATTAGTGGACAATGCAAAATTCCTCCACCGGAGAGAGGAGATATACCTTCCTGAGATTGTTCCTGCTCTTCACCTGCTTATCCTAGTATCGTGGGTATTGGATGGGTTAACAAGAGAAGGATGAGTCCAGCTCCCGATATACCCTGAAGTGTTACAGCCCTAGATGGCTGTGCACAAATTGCTACTCTTCACCGTTTTCTCTTCGCGGGCCGGCCCACATACCGCGGTTCTAGGAAACTAACTACGTGTTACAGTACACCAACGTGCCATGAGCCCTTTGCATCAATCTTTCAGGGATTCTAGAGTGCCCCCAAAGCAGTCTGACTTGACGTCTACGCGCTCGCTCTCGATCCAAATAGGCGTGCCATTGTTTCAGAATGACAGAACTGGCAGGAGGCTTTGTTCAAGCGCCGGTACAGGAAGAATATTATGATTCGCGCAGGTCAAGGCTGTAAGTACCACTGTTCTATTATAAGCATATTGCAAGGTCGATCCGGTGGACGTTGGCAGGCCTTACGGCAGCCATGTCGTATACTCCACTACTGGGCAAACGTTGATTGGTATCTGTGATTTGGGACCATAGTAGTATGGTTACATTATAGTTGCCTTCAGTCATTCTCATTGGGTGGCAGCATAAGCTCACCTCGGTCCCACAATTGAGGCTGAATGATCCACGAGTAGCGTTTCGCTAGATATTGTCGTTTACGTCAGGAAACCAGTGGCTTGCGAGACAAAATCCTTCTGCACCATGGCTGATGAGACCCAAAAACCATCAATTCCAGTGCATGTGAGACGGCCTGATCTAGCGCGACTTACGGTGCTCCGTATGGCTCAGGTGAAGTCTCCAGCTTTCCCTGGATAACAATTGTACCGGAATAATATACAGGAAACAATAGAAACAACGAAGAAAACAAAATCGAGAATTTATACCAGAGGGAACCACGTAAAACTTAAATTGTATGCGTCTGCTAAAAGTCATCCTCCTGGTGAATCGACTCGAAAACCTTTTCTCGGGACATTTGCAATGAGTCAATATAGGTCCTTAAGATTAGCTGATCGGACTGATGAGCCATGCCTTGTGCATGCCGGGCCAACACGTTCAGAATTGATCCGATCTTCTCCAGCTCAGACAAAAGAACCTGGGCAATAATTTTTGAGCGTAGCTCATTGTCCAGGAGGTAACTGCCAATAGCCATCGGGGTATCATAGGTAGACAGGCCCATGCTAAGGGGTGACTCATCTTGTGATGTTTCATGTTGCTGTGTCAGGAGGGTTTGGTAGGATTCCAAAACCTGCTGTATGATAAGCACCAACAAGAGAGCGATGCGTAGTCCCTGAGCACAAGGGCAAGCCAAGATCTCCTTCACTGTTTCCATTGCCGTACGACCGTCATCGAGGGTCGCATCCAACGATTGTGGATGATTCAGCGGGGGAGTTCTCGATCGCATGCAGGATATCCGCGGGCCACGCATGCTCTGCAAGACTGAGGCTGCGCGTGTAATGCAGTCGCCACTCTCGCCGACACCAATAGCATGTTCTGCCATAATCGCATCCCACGAGGGATTGCCGCGTGGGTCTGCAGGGCATTCCCCTCCCATCTCATTCGTTTGTAGTCGTGCCACGTGTAGGAGATCAGGAAGAGACATGTCAGCTGACTCAGGGCTTCGAAACGGTGCCGCCGTTCCGTCGAGACAAGGGTAAGGTCCAATGTGAGTTTGAGATCCTATAGCTGACTCGGAAGCTGGGGAAGGCAGGGTATGGAACATGCTGAAGGGTGTCGCATAGTTAGATGACTGGTAAGGGTCATATGGCGACATAGCATTGTCAGAGGTGCTCGGGGTTCGACAATCTTGGTAGGTTCCCCCCTTTTGTGGATGCTGAGATATTGCCTCCTGCTTTCGCCGTGTGTCTTGAGTGGTAAAACTATTAGACCTCGAAGATGCGCAGTGGTGCCAGGCTTTGCCGATGCGACGAGACTCGCTATAGTTGCAGGCAATACCGCTCTTGATGCACCGTACGCAATGCGGCTGACCGCGGTCGCATTTGACCTTCGATAGGGCGCAGAAATCACAGCTAGCCCTTAGCTTGACAGGCTTTCCCGATCGCTGGCTCGGCGTCCTTGTGGTACTCATTGTCAAACAGTAGCTGAATATGTTGTCTTGGGCCAACCTCGAGGGTGTATGATCGATTTCAACGTCAGGGTAGATAGTCGCGGTTAGAGACGAATAGTGAAAGTATGAGAGAAGAGAGGCAAGTATGAGGGTCAGAGGAGCATGAGCTAACAGTTAAGGGATTGTATTTAACCTGTCCCAGCTGAATAACTTCACCCTTCGCGTCACGACATATCTATTGGATCGATTGTAAGTCAAGGTACAGGGCTGAATTGACCATGGATCCCCCAAGGGTCCCAATCCTGCGTCAACCATGGAAGCCCCCCGACGGCGACTGATTATGCTTAGGGGATCATATCAAGTCTCAGTCCAAAAATACCTTTGATGCATACTGCATCTGTCATTGGAGGGTGAATACCTTCAGGCCCGCTCCTCATAGGTGCACGAGGAAGTGTTCCTGCAGTATTAATTATCTTTATCTCTGCGGATAAGGCCTGTGGCAAATAAATAGTGCCCTTGGAGTGATATCCTCTGTGACATGTCCTGGCTGTGGTGCTTTTATTCCCGACGGTGTCGATCTCGATTCCATGTGTGGCCCCACTGAGGCCCGCACCATGGGGTATATCAATTGGCCAACCTACACTAACGCCACGGGATTGTTCGGACTCTCTTTTGTTGGTTCTGGGCAGCCCTAATCAGTTGGGACTGCGCCTCTTCACAGCCCGTATACCAACCGATCTATGAACGCCGTAGGTCACTTCTTAGTAGATGTTTGGGGTTGTAAACTTCGATTGGTGTTATGAGTGAAAGGCGTTTTACATGGACGATACAATCTGCATTGGATATGTAGGGTTCATACTAGTATTCTGTGCTCAAAGTCGGCTCTATGGTGGATTGGGCTGACTTCTAGCCCTGTGGAACTGGGTCCAATATCATGTACAAATCCGCATCTCATTACAGTGGAGACAAACACATATGCGCCATACGTAGGACTCTGAGTAGCAAACAAAACATTTAGTTTTGAAAAGACAATCAAACATATCTATTAACATTCATTGTAACATCGCTGTCCGCACTAATCCAGCCAGGCGACTGACTGCTGGGTTTCGAACAATGGTGAAATGATTAGCATCAGGTATTGTTTCTAACCGAATGTTAGCTCCCCCAAGCAGTTGATCCCATCCGTTGGATGACATGTTCTCCCGGCGTTCTAGCAACCAGGAGATGACCTCTGGGTCATCCGGATATCGTTCCGGGAGAGGGTCCCCTGGCGACTTGCATACGCCATCCTGTGCGTAGATGATGGTAGTGCGAGGGGCCGCATCAGCCGGGCGGAAGGGTGCAGGTGTATACTGGTCTAGAACATCATTGACGGCTTGGAAATGCTGCAAGAGCCATGCCGGCGGCTTCCGCCCGCCGTGAATACCAAAGACCCCTGCTTCCTCAAGAAAGCGGTAGAAGTGTGGTGGACACTTCCCTAAGCCCATAGGATTCGGAGAGTCTATCAGTAGTAGTCGCTCAACCTTTTCCCCTTGATCAACGAGATACTGTGCCACTTCATATGCAGCAATCCCACCTGCAGACCAACCCCCGAGGTTGTATGGACCGCGCGGCTGACGTCGACGGATCTCAGCCACGTAGACTGGGGTAAGGTCTTGAACTCGACATTTCGCAAGCTCATTCGGCCGCTTCAAGTATGGGCAGTCCATGGCATATACGCGTACATCCCTGGAAATAGCGGGTAGCGTTGAATAGGATGTGGAGGACCCAGACCCATCAGGAAAGAGAAAAAGGGTTTGTGAACAACTTTCGTTGCCCTGGAGGTTTATCGACGTCGCGGGTGGATGAGTGGCCACTAAACTCTGCTCGGTACCTTGCTTCGTGGATTGAAACATTGTTCGCAGCGCCGCTGTAATTGAAGCAACGCTAGTGTGCTCCAGAAAGAAGTCATTCGGGAGTTCCAGGTCCGTCTCATCACGCACTCTTCCAAGAGTTGTGAGTGACAGGAGGGAATCTAGGCCAAGTTCGCTCAGGTCATCCGCATTGGTGAGATCTGTGAGATACACACCCATCTCCTCGGCTAGTATGGACGAGACCAAGCCCACCGTAGTTTCCACACCATCTAATACCGTGTTTTCCACAACATCCCTGTCACTTCCACTAGGCGATGTGATACTGGCTGTCGTAGATCCATCAGGGGTTGGATAAGAGCTTGTCTCGCCACTATCAGATTCGGACGATGATGGCATATTGAGGTAGACGCGAAGTGACTGCACAGATGGACAGTCTTCAAAAAGTGACCATGGTACGTCGAGCCCCAGAAACTCCCGAAACTTACCGATGATAGTCAAGGACATAAGCGAATCAACTCCCATGTTAGTAAAGTTCACATCCTCGGTGAGCTGCCCAGGGTCCACCCCAATCTCTGGGGCAATAATCTCAAGCACTCGCTGCCATGGATCCTCAACCTGGGGAAGCTGAGTTTGGCTACTACTCTGGGTCCTAGCAGCAGTCCGGGAAGTACAAACAGCCTTTGGTCCTGTGTTTGAAGGGCCGCCTTTGGGTCTCGTGGCGGGCAGTAACATTTCCATGACCCGCCGAGCCACTTTCTGAAAGGTGACTGCTCCATAATGAGCGATTATGCGGTTTTCATTGAGAATATAAACATCCCCCACATAAAGGCCCTTATTGTGATGGACAGGTTGCATTTTGACGTGAGTTTGGTAAACCGTGTCTGGGGAGAAAGGCTCGACACAGCGCATGAACCCCCAACCGTGGTTCACAAACGAGTGCTCGGTTAGATCAATAGAATCGTTGCAGTTCATGACGAAGCCAGTCAGATGGCCGAAGCTGTCAGACCAGACAGGATTCAACGAATACTGACCTGTGGTCGACTGTAAACGCACTTGGGCCGTGGCTTCCAGCCCAGAACTGTCGAATATCACTTCCTCCATGGCTTGATATGAGGGCCCGTATTGCATCATTGACGAGAAGAGTCTGTACGCCACACCTCGGCGCATTTTGTGCGTCCACCCTTCTTCAACACCCCTTTTGAGCTGCTCAATGCTGCGTTGAATTAGGTACAACTGGCGGTCCCAGCCCTCCTGCCAGTTGGTAGCTTGCCGGAGCTCTATGACACATTGTGCGTGCTGCACGGTGAGATTGCCCGTGTTGTCAACGCTGTACACCTTTATCACCCCACGCAGCATGTTCCAGTCCATGTCAAGAGACGCACGGAAGAGCTGTGGTCCAGTTCCTTTGACGACTAGCGCCTTCTCGACGACCATGTCACAAACGTCTATGTTATAATCTGGTACATCCTCCTTTTTGCCTAACAGATATGTGCCTAATGTGTGGGCAATATCCGCATATAAAGACTATGGAGCTTCTTGTCAGTATACCGAAAAAGCCAGAGTCTGCACTGTGCACTTACCGATGGACAAAGCGTTACACCGTTGACCTTATGATCCAGTGCTACTGGCAGTAGCTCCGGGTCACTAATATCAGATTCAATAATAATCATTGCCCGTGCGGCATCTACCACCTCTTCAACAATCTTCTGAACGGAAGGGCTCAACCGAGTAGATATCGGTTGAATAGCATTGGCACTCATTGCCTTTTCAGGACACCCCTTGGTTAGGCAAAAGTTATTCTGGTATTGAATCCAGTGGTTCTGATAGTCCCAACTATATCCAGGGAGCGTGATGACCTGGCTGCTGCTCTTGAAGTCACGTTGGTATTCGTCCCAGTTTAGCCGCACGCCTGCCAAGTGGAATACTGACAATGATCCCGCGAGGGTTTTGAACGTATCCTCTCGGTGGGATAACGTTGGGCACACCCTAACACTTGAGCCCACCTCAGCCTTCATCATGCGCATGAGGATGGGATGGGTACCAATCTCGACTGCTAGACCTGCAGAGTCAAAGGTACCAGAGGCCTGAGCTGCCTGTACGGCACCGACAAAGTTTACGGGCTCGCGACAATGTCGACGAATGTACTGGGCCCCAATAGCTCCTTCATCCGTGATAGTATGGCCTAAAGTGGGCGACACGATTGGAATCCTCGGTGGTTGATACGTCACTTGGCTGGCAATATATTCCAACTCGTCCAAAATCGGGTCAACCTGTGACGAATGAAACGCGAATGGTAGAATCAGTTTCTTGGAAGTCACTTGAAGGTCGGATAATATCTTCGAGGCTCGGTCAATCTCATCAGTCGTACCACTCAAAACCGTATCATCCAGGCCATTTCTGCACGATACCTCCACCTGTACGCCGTGGAGAACCTTCTCTATGTCAGAAATCGACGCTTTGACTGCCAACATCCCATGTGACCCGGATGTGCATCTTTTCTCTAGCAAGGCAGCCCGCGACCCAACTAAGTAGATCGTGTCGCTGATGCTGAGCACCCCTGCCAGCTGCAGGGCTGCATACTCACCAAGACTGTGCCCGAGCGCATATTGTGGTACCAGGCCCCAGTTCTGCCATAATCGTGCCATTGCTATTTGAACCACCACAGTACCAACTTGCACTACAATCGGGGACAGTTCTGCAACATCAACCGCTCCTGTGATCAGAGGAAGTATTGAGGGAAACCCATGCCCGCGACTGATAGCCTCAAACTCGGCTATGTCCGCGCGAAAGGAGGTGAAGCTATCGTATAGTTCCCGTGCCATAGCTGTCTGCTGTGCACCTTGGCCCGTAAATAGGAAGCCTACTCCAGGTGACTTGGATGGACAAGGCTTGGTATCCTGTGTCACATCTGTGTCCAGCAACCTTCGTTTAATCTCTTGCAGGTCATCCCCTACAAAGGCTACACGGTAGGAGTGGTGCATGCGCCTAGCGGTAGTCGTGTATCCGATGCGTGCTAAGAGCGCTGCGGAGGTTTCTGGGCCAATAAACTCGGCCAAAGCACGCATATTCTCTGACAGACTCCTGGATGACCGAGCGGAGAGGGTGACCACATGGTATTTCCGTGGGTCGGACGAAAGACCAGCCCGAAAGTCCTCTAACGACGGCGCATCTTCAACCAACACTGCTGTATTGCCTCCGGCTGCAGAGAAATTATTAATAAATGAGCGGCGCTTTCCTTCCCCGGGACGCATCCAATCAGTTTCCTTGAGCGCAATATGAACATTGCGCTGCTCCAAATCTGTAGGGAAGTGGCGGTTTATTCTTCCCTTGATGCCACAATGGGGTGGAATTCTGCTTTTCTGCATCATCAGCAGCACCTTAATCAATGCTGTCACACCAGACGCCGACTCGCCATGGCCAACATTCGCCTTGACAGATCCCAGATGTAACGGCCTATGCAGGCTCCGACTATCATCCCAGGCGAAGCTGTCCAGCACCGATTTCATCTCAACTGCGTCGCCCGCCTGTGTTCCCGTGCCATGCATTTCGATGTAGCTGATCTCGTGTGGATGGATGCCAGATTCTGCCAGTAATTGTTGGAATAGATGTGCCTGCGCATCAGCTAACGGACGGGTTATTGAGACTGCCTCCGCCGAATGCGAAGTTCGTGCTCCTAGGATCACGCCAAATATCGGATCGTTATCGGCTATTGCATCCGGTAGGCGCTTGAGAATCACGGTGCCTACACCATCCGCACGACAATATCCGTCCGCAGCGTCATCGAAGGTTTTACAATTCCCAGTTGAGGAGAGGAAATGCCCCCGGTCAAGGCCGGCAAAGTTGTCAGGGTTCGTTAAAATATTTGTGCCACCGGCCACGGCGGTATCACAATCACCGTTGAGTAGAGCGCTGCAGGCAGTATGAATAGCTGCTAGGCTGGACGAGCATGCTGTATCCACCGTCACGCTCGGTCCGCTGAATTTGAAGAAGTAATTGAGGCGGCCGGGAACAAAAGCTCTGATACCTCCTGGGATGAAATAGGTATCAATGTCTTGGCTACTGTTGACTTCGCGCCAGTCATCGCTCGTCATGCCGTAGTATACACCCACACGATCCCGCTGGCTTGCTGGGGTGCGATCCGGGACAAATCCAGCCATTTCCATGGCTTCGTAAGCCGTGAGCAGAGCCAGGCGTTGGGCAGGGTCCGTCTGGCATGCCTCGCGTGGGGACATCTGGAAGAAGCGCGCGTCAAATGAGCCAGGATTTCGTATCCAGCAACCGTGTTTGATGCGACTAGTGTTTTTCTGTCGCAGTGTAGCATCGTAATGAGCCTCACGGTCGAACCGGTCGGCGGGAATAGGCTTATGGACATCCAGCCCTTGCTGCAATAGTTCCCAGAACTCGTCCAGGCCGTCTGCCTCCGGAAATCGACCACTAAAGCCAATAATGGCGATCTTGGATGATTCATTGCCTGGCGAGTCTGGCAAAGTCTCGGCTTCTGGTCCCTGGGTTGCCGTCACTTTCAGGCACTCCACCTCGATGCCGACCTGAGTTAATGATGTTTTCATTCTGGACGTGATATTCGTATGTATAGGGACAATTTGAGCGGTGGCATCAGGGCTATGCTGAACAATACTCTCCTCAACCTTGTCAAATCTTATCTGGCAGGTCAAGATCTCCATGATCAGTGCTCGAAGCAAGTCGCCAAATGTCTTCTCCTTCAGGACCACGCCCGTGGCGCAGGATATGAGGGATGTGTTCGATTCACGACAAAACAGAGATCGTTCAGTTGGTTTGCGCCAGAGGATACTGTCTACGTCGGCCTCGCTGTATAGATGTGCCGCGTGATACGGTGCATAGATTGACACCGGCAATGATTTTGCACCTCGAAAGTGGAGAGAGTTCTTTAATGCCTCAAGCACTTTTGGGGTACCGCTGATCGTAACGGTATTGCTTCCAGCAGCGCTGACGTACGGCTTCATAATCGTCGGGACGCCCTATGCTACCGTATGAGTGTTATGTGTATTGTCTGTGTGTCCGCTACTTACCTTATCACCAATAAATGCCTCGAGCATCTTTTCAGCCGCTGATTCTGACATGTCTGCCACTGCGAGTGACCATGGTCTCCACTGTAAACCGTCTTCTCCGGCCAAAGCATTAGCCCGTCGAGCTACATGCATGCCAACCCGAAATGCAACCACCACGGCCTCAATGCCAAGGACAAGCAAGTCAATGCTGGTTCGTGCGCAAGAAACGGCAGCGGCTGCGAGTGACCCGGTGCAAAACCCAACTAGGACGGAGCCGGTTGGTGGATGGCAAAGATCCGTAGTCTGCAAGAGTCTGCGTATAGATGAGTATGAGAAGGATCGATACATATATAACACCACTCACTGAATGTATTGTCCTATCTCGTAGAGGCAAACCAATGCACTGTCCAGGGCAACATGGCGTCGTCCGTTTCTGACGGCACCTAGCAGAAGGGGGAGTGTGTGTGCGTCTGGCAACGAGGCTCTCTCATTTGCCGGTAATGAGGATATCTCCTTCCTTAAAGCAGCAAAGGCGTCATCGAGAAAGGACTTTAATGTCGGGTTATTCTTCACATATAATAGCTTGTAGAGAGCATCGTCTACGCGGACAGTTTGATCTCCGAAAAGGTAAATAGCGACCATATTTGCTAGTGTTCATAGGTGGTGAATACTGAGCCACATTTGGAATAACAGTTCGCATTGTTGTATATAAATCTATAGTAGGTAAAGCAACATACTCATCACCGGGGCTCTGTGAGGCTGTGCCGTGTTGGCATCGTTCGGGAATCCACCCAATCCTCCAAAAAGATACCGAAACGTCCGACGTACTCCGATGGGCCCCGTGAATCCGATGATAGCGAGACGTGGCCCCAACAGTGACCAGCGAAGTGTCTCGGGGTAGTTCCTATGGACTGCCTAATTGTCATCGTTTTGTTTTACGGCCACCCATAGACAAGAATGCGGCCCGACACCCTTGCCATTGCTGTTAATGCTCATATAGTTTTGCTGGATTCGCAAGTCTACCTTCTAGAAGCCGAGCTGGGAGTAGATGTATAACACAGCCTATATACAAGTAGATCATTTGGTCCACTCATTGCCAGGCTTCCCGAATAGCACGATCCCATGGAGAAGAAGTGGGAAATGGTGTTTGTCAAAAGGAGGAGCATTACAGAATCTTTGCCGACATAGGATGGGGTACCACGTTTCTACAGGCCATTGTAGATATCCAAACGAAATTGTACACAGCTTTTCCATGCATCCATGTCAGTTAGGATTAGCATAGCGGGGTTTACAGGGACATGCTCGCAATGAATATTGTGAAGATATCTAAGAATTACAACATCTGTACATTTCCCTTCATATTCTAGATCTATATACGGAGTATCAAGCACTTAGATGAAGATAATATCCGTTTCTATACATCCATACTCAACTCAATCACTGACATTAAACTTCCGTCAGGCTCCTCGATCTTCACTTTCAGCCGTTCATCAACCTTTTTGAAGATATCCATCCACTCCTCCAGCTGTCTTTCCATGCCGTTGAACACCTGTTGCATTATCAGGTCTTGGGCGCGCAGCAGTCTTTCCTTGGATGCTGGAATCACACCCGGATCCGGCAACACAACGTCGACGATAATGATACGTGCACCAGGCTTCAGAGTCTGGACGAGACGTGACAGTATCCGCACACAGTCATCGAACGACCAATTGTGCAGTATCATCCGCAGCATGTATACGTCAGCATCTTGCACGGGCTGTGGATCAAAGAAGCTGTGTGCTCGATAGCCAATACGTGGCTTCAGGTCTTGGGCATCATCCAAGGAGGAGAGATATTCGGGACCCTCAGCCACTACCTTGGGTAAGTCCTCCACAACGAAGTTCAAGTCAGGAAACTTGCGGGCCAGCGCAACTGAAGTGTGGCCGGTGGACCCACCCACCTATCCTCATCAGAATCTAATGTCCCGGGGAGAGTGTAACAACACTTACATCAACTACACAAGCTTGTCCAAGGGCGGCCCAATCCCATCCCTGCGCGAGCTTCTCGGCATCTGTCCCTTGGATGCGCGACATGCTGCGCATAAAGCCGGCAAATTGGCGTTGTCGATCTGGCTGTTCAGCCAAATGGTTGAAGAAGGACAACTCGGTGTCAATCGCGATATTATATGCCGTCTGATTCCCTTCAACACTATCTGGCCACCGTTCATGTGCTTCCACCATTGCAAAAGCCGTAGGTACGGATAGATCACTCATGATGACAGCCCAATCATGGAAATCAGCATCATTGCGCAGCAAAGCAGATGTGGCGGAGTGTGTGAGATGATGCGATGGGCTTTCAAGGAAAAGACCATTAGTCATGGCCATGCGAACGACGCTTCTGAGTTGAGGCTCAGGTGCCTTGGCAAGGATGGCAAGGTCAGCGTAAGCAATGGAGCCCTCTAAAGGCACTAGGTGGAAGATCCGAAAGTGACATAGCCATCGCAAGCAAGACGCATAGTGGTACTAGTTATGACTTAATACAATAATGTTTTTTATATCAGGTGCTGCTATCTTACCCCTGTCTGCAAGTTCAACAAATACGCACTCGGTCCTGCGGCAAGTTGGAAGAGGCGCAAGGCATTGTCCAGGATTCGCTCCCTTGCAGCATGAGCATCCGGCGAAGCGCCAGCGGGTAGCACGACTGTGGGTGTATGGCGATTGAACGAAGGCCGGGGATGGCCAGTAGAAACAAGGTGGTTGTTCAGTACCTCGACGTCGTTCACCAGACTTCTGGTCAATTCTTCCATAGTGGAGCGCGAAGTGCATGCCATGTTGAGATCACCGTAGCTATTCATGTTTGATACGCTCGATGTATGTACATGGACTGACAGCATCGTGGTTTTAGCATAGTGCCTTCCCTAAATATCCTTCAAGATTCGGCTTGCCCGAATATGTCTCGCGATTTTCGGACTACTCGGGAAGCGACGAGCCCCGAGATGTGGATGAGATGAGCTGACTACGTGGGGTGCCTAGTTGGTGTGTTGGAATTGGGACCTATTGGGGTGCGAGTCTGGAGTTCCTATATATGAAATTCACAAGGTATATCGCAAGTTGACAGGATGCAAAACAAGATCTTTCTTCGGTTAGTTGCACCTTTTCCGAGATGCTGCAAGTTGTATTCTTGGATTACTGTTCGATACCGTAAAATAACCAAAGCTATGTTGTTTCCCGCTTGAAAGTGTGGCGCAGTCAGCCTTGTTTAGTAGGCGGTGTGGATATTGCCGGCCACCACCACAGTCGGAGCGAATTCTACCCCAAGAAGCAAGCAAGCTCAGACTCTGGAGAGGAGCGTAATTCTCTAGTGTATGGGAACACCATTCCTAATCGATAGTTATGAAGCTAGACCTCGATCTATTAAGTATATTGTTCCATAGGCTGTAATCAAAGAACGTTGTTTACTGAGTAAGCTTTTAATAAGCAATACAGAGCCAGTTATGCAGTAGGTAGGACGCCTCGGCTCGCAGAGGTAAATAATGTTCAAATGATTCTCAGCTACATTAGAGAAAGAGCACTCAATTAATGGATAGGTCCCCTTGGTGTCCATAGATGGTTCGGTATTCCTATGGTAAGACTGTTGCTATAATCTCCTGGATTGCGAAGACAGATTGAATAATGACAGGAGTCTGTGGATATATATATAACTATGTTTACATCTACTGGTACATGCACAAGCAATTCTTCTAATAAGTAGATACGTAGTACGGAACGGGTAGCGATGACATCCTAGAGTTCCAGATGGCTAAAGACCTCAATGAAGGATAGAACCATAGTGAAAATCCAAGGGGGTGTTCGATCAATGGTGTAATTTGGAACTTCTGTAGCCCAGTACAGACATGACGTATCCATGGTCAAAATCTCTCATCATATTGTTGGTTTCGCTAGGTTTGACAAAGCCTATTTGACTCTAACCGGTTTGTGTACTTCACTCTGCCTACACTCTGTTGAAGGGAACGGTGGATTGCCTCCTAGCTGAAATGAATGTGGCAGGGCAGAACGGAATATAGTGAAGCTACACAACGCAGTGTACCGAGGAATCACCCAACGACATACCCTTGGTGGATTAAACTTCGTATCAAATCCTATTCGTTCATTAGCATATAGTTTTACTGTTCGCCTGCAATAGGAGTGGAGGGCAAAAGGTCCGAAAAGATAAGGAAAAAGGCCTACAATAAAGTCACGGTAAAATCGCCTTGAATGTGTACATTAAGGTCGACCCCAGGTTCTCCGAAGCTCAAGGTGAGTAAATCCACTTGATCAGTCCCATTTTCTTGTCGGATCTTTTCTAACAATGCCTTCAACGAGGCCTTCTCGGCGCTGGGTGCGGGTCCTGCCTCTGGCCCACTCGCTTCGAGAGCAGCCTCATGGGACAATTTGCATTCAGTGGGGTGGACACCCAGGCCTATCGATTGATCTGAGTTAATCGGGCGTTCGTTGCGGTTCCAGGCCGGGGATTGCGGTCCATTGGCCGTATCATAGTGCATACCTTCATGGCTACGTGCAGGCTCCAAATGGCTCGGTGGGGATGACGGAATGTAATGCTTGCTCTTCGGGTCTGAGCAAGAGGATATATTCGCAGTCCATGTCCTCATCTCCCTCTCCCCGCCCGGCTGCACACTTGAATATTTGAGAGGACCTTGCTCGACCATAGTGAACTCGATTATAGAGGCCGAGCGGCCAAAGCCCCTCGAAAGTAGACAAACTAAATGGCTCCTATGAAACTGGCAGAAATGGGTACACGAGTAAGTTTAGGCTCCAAAGGTCGAGATGCTCGGCCAGGCTGTTTCCTCAAGCGGATGCAGACCCACATATCGAGGAATTTGATTGGGGATTTGGTAATCATTGGCAAGGCAACCAGTCGCTGCGTTGGGAGTGGAGACTTTTTGGATAGGCTGGAATGTAGTCGATTATGCAACAAGCTTTATCGGCTCCGAATGCCCTCCATACTCGAGCTGAACTGGAGTTATTATCGGAAACATTGTCCACCCTCAAAACAAAAAACAGACGAAACAGACAGAGGTCTTGTGGGCGTACCAAAGTTCATGTTGGGCCTCATGGCAGACCCGCAGCTTCAGAACAGGCCGCATGCGGAAACCCTAACTTGATAACTTTTCCGCGTGATGCCGATTTGATTATCAACCATCTACCGCTACCCACCGTGGATGTCGATCTTGTCACTTAAACTCTCGGATCGACATCACAGTTAGTTAGTCGATATTTTCATCTTCGCGTCTATCCAGACCCCTGTCCATGGATGCATGTACCCACTATTCCTTCAAGAACCGATCTTTGGGAGATAGGTACTCTTTGTGTCTAGGTTTTTGCCGGCCCACTATGAATACTAGAAGGTCCATCACTACTTCGGCGACGCCGACGATAGTAGTACAATACTGCTCTTTGCTCAAGTAGGTTGTGTTCCTCACGACTTCGGTGACCCCGACATCAGTGAGTATTCAATTGAATAGGAACTCGGATATTGTGCATAGTGACTATACCTAGATGCTAAGAGTACGAATATGGAATAGCTGTAGCTGAAATTCATGTAGGCAAGGCCCTCTTTGTCACGACTCGTCGGTAACGCCGACTCGAATGCACGCCGTCAATTGGGTAGGAAGATGGTATATTTCGTCATCACATGAGTGTTCGTAGCATGTTGCCTGAACAAGATGACATGCAAGTTCCTCTATTTGATCATGCGCTTCATGATGTGGGGTTACTCTATGATAGCCTGGAGTCGAGGATCCTGCGAGCTTGGATATATAAGATGCAATGCATCTGGCACAGAGCCTCTGCTTTCTTTTCTTTATCATTCATTTGCGCATACATATTGTTAATATTTAATCGTTACATCATATGAGCCACCTTCACCATTCATCATACTTGCATTTCTTTTCCTTTTGAGTAATTCATACCACAATGACCACTTTTACGAAACCTGATGTCTCTCACCCCTTTGGGTCCTCTCTATACACCAACACGAGTCTTGGGACAGACAACGGGAGTGTTTCCAACAGTGTATTCAGACAGAGCACTATCTCCAAGAGCTCTATTAAGTCTGACGGGGAAAACTCAATGCTGGCTGATGTTGTTGACATGCTCGCTCGTCGCAGCAGTGATGCGATGATATCGACAAAAATCCTGGAAACCGACTACGCAACAGTTCTACAATGGATTCGATCAGAGAGAATGGAGAAGCTTCCCGCTGAAGGAAGCAGCTATGACAAGATGTTAATATGGGCAGCATTGTTCGTAGAGCGGCTGCATTCGTTCGATAAGGCAATCGAAGAATTCGCGGGAGACAGCCACATGGCGGCTCAGCTTGCGTACGTCCATTGTGCCAGTCTGTTAGAGGTGGGTTTGCCCTCTAGTCGAGAAGGAGAAGCAATCTAAGTAGTGCCATACGGTATTCTAGCTCGGAGAAGGGAACTCTTGTGCCCTAATGAGTCTATTCGGCTTCTTCTATCGCTGCTCGTCGGGCTTGGGGAGCGTTCTCGATCTAGCCGAGTTCTTCCAGGTTTCTAGCGATATCAAGGACCAGCTCAGTCTGGCTCTTGCCGACCTGGTAACCTTGATTGTGGGGATTGCAACGCACTTCCGTAAAACCCTTCCGACAGTAGGGTACTTGCATATTGATATCTACTGCGAGTTTTCGGACCAAATTCATAACTTCCGCAGTCGGTGTGAGCGTATTTCCGGGTTGATGTGGAAATACCAGCTGGAGCGCGAGGGGTATGACAGTGCCAAAGGTACTATAACCCTCTCTGTCCACCTAGAGCTACAATACTGATCCAAATGGACCAGTGACTGACACGAAGACAATCAAGCGCTGGCTCGAACCGGAGGATCCTGTCCTTGCCAACGTCGTCGAGGCCACGGCCCAGCTTGCCCAAGAGCGAGAAGAATCCACCTGTGTGTGGATGATGTCCTATCTAAATCGCTTTTTGAAAGGAAACCGGCGAACATTCGCGATTTCTGGCAATCCTGGATCAGGAAAGTCCATCCTTGCGACTGTGATCAACGATCACTTGCAGCATCCCGTGGGAGATGTCAGTTACAGAACCATTTTTGTGCCAATTAGTGAGTTCTCTCATGACATGACAACTAATTAATCCTTCTGCTAACCGTGCCTGCAGACAGTAGGGTCCTGGCAAACACCATGCCTCGTGCTATTGCAAAGACCATTCTATCCCAGCTCTTCGACCAGCAAATTGGAAATATTCGCCTTTACCGCGTTCTTTCGGATACATACAGACGGTGCCTGGAGACCTTCGACAGTGAAGCATACGATGACATTATCTGGGGAGTGATCGAAAGCGCACTTGAGGCTAGCCGGAAAGACGCGAAGGAACTAGTCTTGATCATTGATGGCGTGGACGAAGCCAACGGTGGCGAAGCAGCTTTACTGAAGAGGCTCCGGCATGCTACCCATAACGCAAAGAGTACCAGGCTGATCCTTCTCACTTCGCAGCAGGAGTCCAAGACCTCCCAGGAGGGACAGGATACGGTACGCGTTACGCCAGAGCTTATTCTGGATGATATTTCGGCAGTTGTGCGGAGTATCCTGCAGGGTAGCGACGGCTTCTCCAAATCTCCTGAAGAGCGACGGGAAATTCAAGTTACTCGGATTGCTGAGGCTTCTAATGGCTCCTTCCTGTGGGCTAAGCTCGCTTCGAAACAACTCCGGGACGAGGCCCCGTCCAACACGCAGGCTCTGATAAAGGCAGTTGACAATCTTGTCAGTAGAAAGCACACGATTAAAGACATCATCCATCGCACGCTACATTCGAATATGACCGAAGAAGCGATAAAACTTGTTGTTTGGCTTGCCACCGCTTGTCGGCCGCTACAGGTCCAAGAATTGTCTGCTCTGCTATCTGTTCAGCAAGAAAAGCAAAAGATCATAGAGCAGGACAGGGAAAGTCCACTTCATATTCTGAAGCCTGTGGCGTCTTTAGTCTTTGTTCAAAACAACTTGGTGTTCCTGCGGCACGCCAAAATCCGCGACTCGATCCTGGAGATCTTCAACCATGGCAATATCCTTCCTACAGTCAAGAACACAAACCTCGATCTAGCCCAGCGGTTATTGCTCTATGCAAAGCTTGTAGTTCCGGATGGACGTGAGCTAGCCTTGGAGCCATTGGAATCGAATTTCACCCGCGACCTCATCGAAAGACACCCTTTGTTGGACTTTGCACTCCGTTACTGGATGGACCACCTGAGGATGGCAATGGGTTGCAATACAGACCACGAAATCTCTGCAGCTGCGAAAGAAATTCGCAATATACTTCCGAGTAGCACAACCTTCTCCAGGCTGGAGATGGCTATTTGGCAGCACAAAGAGGCTCCAGTCCTGATGTCTTTCCACGATACCCAGACGCGCCTCTATCAGTCGATCCTATCTTCCAAACAGCCAGCCACTCTTCAGACAATACTATGTCAAGTGACTTTCTATTGGACTATCCATAAGGTCCCAACTCAAGCTGACCAGGTCTTCTATAATGCCATCAAGATCTGCCAAGAGCTACTCTCGGCTCAACACAGTATCACGATGACGGTGGCACAATATTTCTTGGACATAACTACTAGACAAGTGACTACCTCAAAGACCACGACCATGGTGAAGCGAATTGAAGTACTGCACCTCCTTGTGGAGAGCTATAAGGTTCTTTATGGATCGGCAAGCGATAAGTTCATTTCCACTTCCACCCAGCTTGCGGAACATTATCATTACATCAAGGAAGAGCGCAAAGCCGAGGAGATTAGAGTCTCCATCGGTACTCGTCATCCAGGAGGTACACAAGATCCGATCAAACCCCAATTGCCCGATCACTCGCTGCACATACACCTTATCGGTCGGCCGCAAGTCATAGAGGGAGGGGCAAACCTCAAGCTGGACGAGATTGAGATGGATATGGAGGTTAGCAGGTCTTTCGAGTTTGAATCACTTCTCAGCAAAGCAGAACAGTATGCAAAGGCTGAGGACCATAAAGCAGCCGAGCTCATTTACCTTGAAATCTGGCAGCGCAGCAGCTGGGAGTCCCGACTCCACAGCTCCTTAGAGTGGGAGCTAAGAAAGATGAAGGCTGCTCAGGCCTACTCGAAGTTCCTCATTTCGCAAAAGCGAGAGAGTGAGGTCGCAGCCGTTCTCTGGGGTTTCTGGCAAGAATATGAACAGGCCGGCTCCACTCTGGAAGAGGCAGTTGTATCGCAATTAATGCAAGTTGCAAAACTTATGAAATCCGTCAAGCTGGAGACCGTGGCACTGCAGGTTCTGAAGCATTGTGCTCAAAGCATCAATCAGCATAGCTCGATTTACGCGGAGCTCAAGCAAGCTATACAGTCAACCTCCGAGTATGTGATAGAGAACGAGTCCACGGCGACTGAATCAACCCTTGAGGAGATTGTGTTTAGCACCGTTACTACAAAGCAATTCTCAACCAAGGCCACCACTTCTCTGATCAACATGTACCTGTCTCAGCGTAGATGGCACGACGCTACACAAGCCATGAAGCGGGTCTTGCGGAGTATCTGGCCAGCGTTATTCGCCCCATCGCTCGAAGAGGTTGTCCTTCCATCGAAGAATGTGGACTACTGTGTTCAGCTGGCTGAGCGCTTGAGTAACTGCTATCGTGCCAGACAGCGATCAGTAAAAGAGGAAAACGTTCGTCTTCGGGTCTATCGTGCTGCCCGACGTGACCGACCCTGTGGTGACAAGCTCCGTGATCGCGCCACGACCGCAATTTTGCGCTTCTATGAACGGTCCTCCAAAACCGACGAACTCATCAGTATCCACCAGGAAGTGTTAGACGACTATACGAAGCAGCATGGGCAGGCCCATCCGACTGTGCTCAAGGAGCTGTGGGCTTTGGCCACGTTGACCCACCTGCGCCCTGTCTGCGTCGATTACTATGGACAGATTGTGGAGATCCTGAACAAGGATACCACTACCTGTCACCCGGACGCCTTTGAGCCGCTGCTTATCGTGGTCGCCGAGCTTCTCAGCCAAGGACGCTTTGCTGAGGCATTGCAGCCTTGCCAGACTTTGTTCAGCACCTTGCAGCATCGACATATCAACCCCAAGCTGAAAGATCAGGCCTTCGTCAAGCTTACCTACGAGCGCTATGTGCATTGCTTACGGATGACTCGCGCTGACACCGTCACTATTCACGATGTGACGATGCAGTACCGGAAGGCATGTCGATCCCTCTTCGGGGTTACCGCGACCATCACGGTGCAAGCCACGACTACACTGGCACAAATTTGCCAGGAAAGCTATGGATACAAGAGTGAGGCGATCGCACTCTATGAGGAGTTATTGAAGCTCAAAGCAAGCCATGTTGATCTCGACTATGATGGAATCGCAGCGACCTTAGATGCGTTGTACGAGGAACAGGAGGCTACACTGACTTCAAATATGGAGACCATTACAACCGTAGAGTTCTACAGGGTGGTGTCTCTTCATAGGAGACGTCTCGAGGCCACACGATCCAAACACGGATGGGCTCACCAGGAATCACTCTCCCAGATGGAGAAGCTCGTATCGCTCTATTCTCGACGCAATGAATTCCAGTCGGCCTTCTCCTTATTGCAAGAAGCAACATCCCAAGTTCTCTCGAAGGAGACCTCGGCGGTCAATCTGTGCCTAGCAGCCCAGAGTATTGCCTCCAGCTTTATCACCTCGTGTCAGGTCCAACGCGGCAAAGGAATGGCACAGGAGATCTACCGGCAGATTGTGGCAAGGGATATCGAAGTTGGCTCTATCAGCTTTGACTTGTCCACAGACCAGCGTCAAGCCCTTGTTTTCCTAGCCCAGCTCGAGTACAGTCTCCAGGAGCGGGAGGCCTCGTCTATCACCATGAACGAGATTTACACGTCATTGGTGACTGAATATGTCTATTTTGACCAACTTCGAACTGCAATGAAGTCAAAGACCAGTAGCTTCCAGAGCACGTTGTCTATCGTCCACCGCCTACATGGTGTACTGCTATCCCGAGGTCGTCAGTCAACCGCGACCGGACTCATCGAGAAGTTCACCCACTATTTCATATCTGCCGAGAGCGATACCGTCGATGTCACCTTTGTCCAGGGCAAGGTCTTTGTCACCACGCTTCTCGAGTACTTTAGATCTCATTCATCACGCGATTATATCAGCTCTGTCGCCATCGCCAGCTACAACGGCGTAGCCCAACTCCTGGCCTCCAAGGAGTATCATAAAGCATTTGACTTGGCGTCGGTCTCATTCAAGTACCTTCGGGCCCATCACGGCTTTGCCTCATTGACCGCTGTTAAGCTGGCATTTAAATTATGCCTGGCGATTTCCAGCCGAGACATCAAATCCTTTGTGGAGCCCACCGTGCGAAAGGAGATGCTTGGTTTATCGGTCGAGATCGTCAAGGGAGCTCTGGACAAGTTTAAGCAATTGAAACTTGATCTAACTCAGTTGGACAATGTCAATTTGGACCGCTTGATCGGGCTGCTGGACGAACAGAAGGAATATTCCACCTTGGCTGGCGTGCTTACCTCCCTTTGGAATGCTCGCGAAACCCGCAGCACGGAGCAGCAACAGCACCGCTACACTCTTGCCCTTGGCCGGATGCTTGTTATTACGCGCTACATGATTGACCACCACGTGGATGCCATCCGTCTGGCCGAAGACATTGTATATAACTGTGCTCGTGTGCATGGCGCACGACACCCCAGTACCGTCGAGATGACTGTGCTCCTGTCGCAGATGTACACGAGCGTGGCACAGGGATACCAAAACCAGAAGGACTACCGCGACCTGGCGTTCCGGTACTACAAGAAGGCTGCAGTGCTACATGAGAACGCCCTACGATCCTTCGTTGACTCATCGTACTTCTCTTCCAGCCTCGGAGACACGAGTAGCCCCGGTGGCTCGAGTGTCAGCAGCCCCGGCGATGCAGCAGAAAGCGAAGGCAAGTACGTTCGACAGCATCTACGACTGCTCAAACTCGCTGTCGAGCGCTTGGGAGACTGGCCGAAGGAGTACTCGGAATACGAAACGCTGAATACCGATATTTTCAAAGCCTTTGGAAATGAGCTCAAGGGAGTGGAAGGGGTGGAAAAGTGGGACTTGAAGAGATTCGGGTGCGGCCAGGCTGAAGCCACTGATGACTTGATCATGCCTGCCTCGGAGGAAGGCGTCGTTCTACATGAAGGCTTCGCAATTCCTGTGTAGGTTTCTAAAATCATAGTAATTGCTCTGTGAGTATTCCATTGGGCTCAAAAGTCTTATCAGTTGTTGAAAAACACCTAAAAATTGTCAAAAGTACTGCGGAAGTTGGTATGAGCAGGGGCAAAAAAGTTGAACCCTACAAGAGACATGGTTTCGTACGCACTGCCAGCATCTGATGGTGTATTGCGAGTCTGTATTTTTAGTGCTTATACGAAAAATGCATTTTATGTTTGCTATTAAACCGCGAGTCTAGTAAGACGACAACAGGAGGGATTCGCTGGGGGTCACCCACCCAACTACGACCAACCTCCCGGCGTGTGGCTTATGCGCGGTCACTACTACTAGTAGGTCGCTGGGGGTCAATGTCGCGCCCTCCAGCGTCCTTGGCGTGGGTGCCGTTTAGACGGGGTTGCTGACCGGCATATCCCGTCTGGGCGACTCGTCACGAAACAAGCTGAGGGGGTTTGTCGAGTCATCGTACACGTGATTCTCCTTTCGTCAAAAGAGAGGGGTTGTTTGTGATCATATTCGGGTCATCAGACACGGCATTGATGACATTCACAGTACGTCGCTGCATTGTGAGCGATGAACAATAACTACAACCCTTTCCCGGTCCGTTTCCGCGCCAGAAACCTTCATGCACTATACTTTCAGCATATTACTCTATGGTCTTTCCGTGCGTTGTCAATGATTTGACGTATTTGCGAGTAAAGTTCCTGGTCTTCTTTCCTTCGGAATTTCCCGCCCTGGGAATACTGCTTTCCGCAAATCCAAAATGCGTGGGATCAATGGCTTATAGTGGTCCAAGAAACTATCCTGGATGCTCAAAAACGGTTTCATCAGATAGGATTCCCAATTTCTGATAAGCCAGTTCCTCCGTATCGAGGTCATCCCATCTTTCACACTTAGGGTTTACCTCGCCAGAGCCTCCATGCATACAGATCTTGAAAAGAACCCAGAAGAAAGACTCTAAATCATGGGTGAATTAGTGTTTCTCACCAAACAGCAATCCAATAGCCATGAATGCTCTTGTCCCTGTTTTCCCTGTCGCTCCGGATGACATTTCTCTCTGTTCCCGGATGGTAAGGTCTAAATCGATGAGAAAGGCCGGCCAATGTCCAGCGTCGGAATTGTTGAGAATACGATTCCCGATAGAGATATCGCCTTGCAATAGACCTGTCTTTGAATGCAGTGGTTCATAACCTTTTCTCTTAGTGAAATTCAGGCGCAGGACATATCAGAGATACCTATGATGCAATTTTGAAGGGCAGATAATAAGGAGACCCGTGACTCTACCTCATAGATAGGGATCCCATAGTCACGTACAATAACCCGACGATGCTCTCTAGTTTGTGAGCCGCCCTTGTTTTTTGTCGGGGAGCCAGAACAGGCACGCTTGCTTGGAGGCAGTGGCGTCCCTAGTCGACTGGAGGACCTTTTGCGACTTGCCTGACTTCTGGAGCGGCCCATTCTTGTTGTATCTGCCGGCACGTGCCGCCCGCGCCCGCGCCCAAATTCGACCCGGATTGTATCGATTTATAATTTGTTGCTTGGGTAATATCAATGCCTCACTCGGATATTGTTACGGACATCATCGGCCTTACCATTAACTTGAACTATTTCATCATATAATGCCTGGCCACATTGATCACCCCTTTGTTGGTGGCCTCGCGGAGAAGACTTCCTTCCAATTCCCGCTCCGGATATTGCCAGGAGTCCTTGACAACAAAAGCCTCGCCTATGCTGTTATGAGCCTTCCAACAAGTTGTAGCCCTACCAGCGACACACGGAGCGCGTTTCATAATTTCGTCGATGACCAGGCGTTCTGTTTGCCCACCACGCATGATCTCAATAAAATATTTCCCATCCGACGAAGTAAGGAAGGTTGGATCATACCCTAGCTGGCTATTGCTCATGGCAAAAAAAAACCCAACATCACGGTGATAAATCGAAGGGCGTCCTTATTGATATCAAATGGTAATGATGCAATGGCGCCAAGTCGATCGAACTCCCAGAGTCGCATAATAGATCCACACAGCGTGAAGCCAAGTGAGAATCGACGGGTGCTTTGGGTTTTAAAGACCTCTCTCGCATAGCGTCCAAGATCACGCCATGTCTTCTTTCGAATTGCTCTTTAGCTTTCCAAGAACCAAGACCCGTGGCCAGTCATACTTTTCCTGATCTGTTGAATTGGTGACAATACCAATGTCGAGTTTGCGCCCCGCTGTGGATTCCTCTAATGGCCGATTGGGTTGTGTCAAAATTGTACGAGACGACTCTAGGGCATTGTTTTCGCTGCTTGCCATACTGCGGATTTTATCGATCCAAGTAGACAGCCAGTCTAAAACCTCCCTTTCCTTCGCGCTCTCGGGCCAGTTCTGCCACCCGCAATCTGCAGCAAACAATGGGCTATCACCTTCCTGACATCGTTGGAACACAGCCGCAGTAGCTTCGTTTAAGCCTTCAATACAGAAAAATACGTCGTCAAAGTTATGTATACCAACGTATATTGATCCCAGCTCTTCTTCCAACACTGCATCGACATATTTTCTCTTCTCAGAGGAGTTGACAAAAGTGCTCGTGTTAAGAGATTGAGGCGTTTGGAAAGGATAAGGAGTCAACTTAGGCGGAGGGGTGGATTGTGCAATAGCAGCGTAGCCATTATCCCAGATAATTACATCTGACTGTCGGTCAAGTATTGCGTTTAGCAGAGCGAAAAGCCGTGAGACTTCAAATTTCAATGAGTCGGCTACTGATATAAACTGGCGACGATTATTTCGGAAGGTTTCACGCCCAGCAACTGATAATAGATACGATGTTGCAGCAAGACTTTGCAGAGTTATATTTAATTCGACAAGCTGATTCTTGAACCCTACGGAGATCAGATATATACTGAGAGACACCCCCCACGCTCCCTACCTTTATTATCTTCCAGATCGTCCGCGGTGAAAGACCTAACAATATTAGACTTAGCACAAAACTCCTCAAAGATGCGTCGAAAGGTATCCAATCCATCTCCTATGGGATGTTTTTTTTGATACTTCTGCCCGAGAGAGATAGATCATTATCGGTACTCAGTGCACAGATAACATCCCATGCAAAGTAGAAATGCTACTGAAAGGGAGACTAAACTAGTGGATCAATGGATATAACATGTGCAGAGACAATAATCAGTTTAACCATGACACAGGAATACATGCGGGAAGATAGAGATAATAGAAGACAATATCCACCAAAAGAAAGTGAAGTATCCTTATTGCACGCTGTCATCCCTTTACGAAGTCTACAGACACGTGATTTAGCGGATTTGCCGCGGATGCATTACTAGCCACATTACTAGCCACACTTACACAATGACAGTTAAGTTTTTGCCTCGTGACCAGGATTACTAATAGTCCCGACCCTTCTTGGCTACCTCAGGAATGAACGTCATCAAATACAAAAAGCGACAGCTTACTACTCTATTTACTTCGATCGGGTAACTCTAAAAGATACTAAGTGTAGAGCTGTGTCTCTGTTTTTATCTTGCTTGTTATATCTCAGGTCTGTACGAATATCAAGCAGCTAGAACCTATTCGGTCTGTAGCTAACTCACCTTTTTTAGATATCATAATTGGTAAAGCGGCGAGCTTCGAATTGCCAAATTTGGTTAGCATTATTACTTCAGTGCCAAGACACTTCCGATAGGCCCGTCGTCCTTGAAGCCTATACACACCTAGACATATTAAGGGACATCTCGCTGTTCGTTTCTTTTTGTTTTCTTTTTTTCAGTTTTCCTTGTTACCCCTCCATATCCCGCACCATTTCATTATATTGTCGAATACGGTTATCTCCACTCTCCACTCTCCGTGCTCTCGCTTGTCTTCAGCATACGCCCTCTTAAGATCTATTACCCGATTCGTCTTAAAAGGATGCTTGATACAGAAGATAAGCAAACCACTCGCATTATGGATTCGGAGCCACAAGTAAATATTCTTTGCTCAGTTCCAGGGTTTGCGGTGCCTGATCCAGACCGTGTCAATGAAAAGGTTACCTCCAGTAATACGATCTTTAACTGGGGTGGTGTGAAGATAGCAAAGATATCTTCTGATGTTGTTGTGAAATTCGGATCCCATGTCACACCCAGCGAGGCGAAGAATATGATATTTGTCGAGCAAAACACGGAAGCTATACCGGTACCAAAAGTCTTTGCCTGCTACTCGTACGGTCCACTATACCGGGATATCGAAGACTACGGCAGCCTGTTCGATACCTATATATTTATGAGCTATGTCGAGGGTCAAAGCCTAGATAAAGTTTGGGAGACTTATGATGATCTTACGAAAAGTTATATTACTAGTCAACTGAAAGGGTACTTCAGCCAGCTTCGCCAAATTAACGACGGGAACTACATCGGTTCGGCTGGTCTTGGCCCCGTTACTGATCCAATTTTGGAAAGTCATCACACTAAGGGTTCGTAGTATCTACACCAGAAAATTCAATAAAGCTAATACAGACAAGGGCCGTTTGATAACGAAGAAGATTTTAATAATACAATTATCGAGGCATATCAATCAAAGGCACCAAAACGTCATATCAGGACTTTCTTGGCCGGTATGCTTTCACAGAAGCGTCACAGAATTGTGTTTACCCATGGAGACCTACGCCTTCAGAATATTATGGTCCACGACGGACATGTCAGTGGGATTTTGGACTGGGAATTTAGTGGCTGGTATCCAGAATACTGGGAGTTCTCGAAAGCTCTTTATGTTTGGAAGTGGCAAAATGATTGGATTGACTACCTGGTACGGGTTCTTCAACCCTACTATTCCGAATATGCAGTCCATTCTTTTTTGACTGAAACACTTTGGTGATTGTAATTCACATGCCCGCCATCAATCCTTCACACTAGTGTCGCAACGCATGGTTATTTCTCAATACATTCCTATCCCAATCTGTGTCAAAACAATCATTCAAACGTTTTCATGTATCGACCCGAACTTGGACTTGAACATGTCTTTTGATTATGCCAGTGTTTTCGCCTCCGCCAAGACATCATCCACCCAGTTAGAGCAATTCCGCGCCGGTGGGTCGGGGCTTGCTTCTGTCAATACTCTAGGATCGTGGGGAGGAGGGTGTTTCCGCGATATCTCTTCAAAACGTGAAAGCTGGGCCTTTGGCAGTTGAAACTGCAGAGTGGAGCTTTTGTAGGATTTGCTGTCGCTGAAACGGTATGCCGGTCTTGAGTTGTAATCCATACCAACACCAACATCTCCTGTGACATGGTAAGATCTACCAGCACCTTGGCTTTCGTTTTGTGCAGGGACCAGAGCGATACCCTCGTGGTCTGGGCCACGTCTCTGGCTAAAGGCAACTCGGTAAACATTATAGGTAACTGTTTCGACAGACATGATGACCACGATGTTTCAAGAAAACACGTTTTTAATGGCTAAAGAAGATAGTATAGATCTTTCACTTCGATCTGCATGGACGCGTTGCAAGAGTCCTGCTTTTCCCGATTGATAGGTCGTCGTTGCTCGATGAATGAATTTGGACGCAACATATCGAGTTTCAGCCCGCGCGCGGCTAACAGGACACTTCAGAAGGAGGTGCAGTCCCAAGGAATGAATACCATTATTCTAAATATCGACCCTGCCCACGGATCCAATTACGCAGAATAAGTACGGAGGTAATTTGTAGCTCCATTGCTTTTGCGCAAAATATAATGCTCTGCGGGTGGCACCAGCGTAGCCGGATCAGGCTTAGCGTCTACGCATCTGGACCATGAAACCTAACCTTTAAGCACATTTCACCTATCTATGTGGCTCCAAAAGACTTTTAATCCTGTACCTGAGGTAGTGGATCCCGGTGGTACGTTAGAATAGAAAATGTAAAGAAGGGTAGCTTTGTGCATCCCCAGGGGAAAGCCCCAATATCAAGTGCGATGGGAGAGATGCGACCACAACGAAGCCGAATATTCAGCACGCGCCTTCAAGGGTAAGAAGCAGTATTGCGGTTTTCCTGACATTGATTCGCTCGGAGAGCGATATCCCCGACAGTATCCACTGTGTCGCAGATGGTGATCGACGAGTCCCAGTTGGTTGTTGTAGGTCCGTGTTTACTCGCTCTTTCTGACTTGCTGGATTTAGCACCCGTTGCCGCTTTCCCTGCACTTGAAGCCCTGAAGCCCACCAATCTTCACCCAAGACTGCTGACGTGTCCTCCACTCAAATCTTGGTGCCCCTCCTGTGGATCCAGTTAAAAGTTCATTCGGATGTTGGATGCTGGATGCTAGATGCGAGGCTTATGGTAGGACTATGTTACGAGGCTTGTTGTTATTGTTTGTTTTTCTATCTTCCTCTCCTTTTCAGTAGCCAAACATAGTTCGATAGCTGTGGTGTTGGGAAACTCACCCTAGGTGGCTGGTAGCCAGGCTGTGGCTGTTAAAAGGGGCTATCTTCTCCAGTCCCTTCTACTTATGTCAGACAATCTCTTGTGAATTTATTGTGATCTTCCTTTATCCTGAGAGACCTTATGATTGACTATCCATTTCGCATCATATTATCGCAGCATCTTTGTCCTCAATAGCTCCATTTTATGAGCCTGACGTCTAGAAGTCGATTCTCGTGCGCCATGATATGCCGGTTGACGAGCATCACCTATTCCAAAACCGAGCAACCGACTTCCCAAAAATATCGTCGCTGTTGGCCAATTCGCGGTCGTCCATAAGTTAAATAATAAGGTTGTTCGAAAAGTTCCATCCGATAAGTCTTTCATTTACAGTGCTCAAGCCCTTGAGCTCGAAGCCAAAGTCTATAGCCACCTGGGAAGGCATCCGATGCAGCAACGACTATATCGACCTGCGATATGAACCAAACGGGGATTTGGAGTCATTTTTGAAGCGGAGCCTGTTAGACGATCAATTAAGAGATCATATTGCCCGACAAGCTGTTGAAGCTGTGGTTGTTATTCACGGGGAAGGGCGTTATTCACTCTGATATCTCTGCGCGGCAGTTTCTGGTCGATAAAGACTATAATATCAGGTTATCTGACTTTGGTGGTTCATTGCATGGATCGAACGCTATTGTTATGGAGAATGCGACGCATTTCCTCCCCCGCGACGAGGAATCACCAAATATTACACGAACTGACATATTCGCTCTGGGCTCGACTCTTTACGAGGTATTTGCTGGACAAAAAAGCCTTACGACGGGAAGGACGAGGAGGAGGTGCAACGGTTATATTCAAACAGAATATTTCCAAAATTCGAGGGAATTATCAACGAGCTTTCATGGCAAAACATTACTCTGAAGTGCTGGATGACCAGGTACACAGCCGCTACAGAAATCCTTGAAGATATCCCATCTATCGCCTTGTCCACGCTTCCCTTCTATTTCCCTGATGTCATGTGATGCCCCACTACGAAACGTTGGGCACGTTTGACGAGAGTTGGAGGGGCGCAAACATAGAAAGCATATCAACACATACAATTTCTTCGTATAGTACACTTGGAAGTAATAATCTTGTGGAACATCTAAGAAGCAGAGACGTAAACTAACAGAGGATACCAGAGATCTTATACGCGGGGGAGCGGCTGATCGACCCGATAACTAAACAATCTGAAATTGACTTGTTATGGCTGGAAATATCGGGGACAAGGCAATGCAAGGGGAGTGGGAAGAGATTTCAGGTTATATATTCGAAATCAAGGAGTGTAGAATAATGGAATTCGAAGATATTTTATGCAATATGAAGATTGGAGTGTCCGCCATTGCCCAGAATAGTATACCGTCAATATTTAAACTGCGAAGAACAGTACATCTCTAATATATCATTTCCTTTCTGTGCTTTTCAGTTGTCCTATCAAACAGCGATTCCTTGGGGTCTCCAAAAATAAGAATACTATTTCTTTGGGAGATTGGGGCTCTCTTCAAATTCTTTCTAGTTACATTCTCTCGATACTGTTTCCTCTGCTCCCGGATCTTCTAGATTTCTTTAAAATATTGTTTCTTCCTCAAGCGCTTGGAATCTTCGATATTTTTGCGAATACAGAATATCACTTTGTTAAGCCGTAAAGATAGATTTGTTATTTCCTGCCAATCATCAGACTTTGACATAAAATTAATAACTGTGCTTTCAAGCGCTTCAGCCTTTATAATTATTGTTTTTCAACTGTAAAATACGAGTAGCTATTTCTAATCGAGAACGTTATTATGCACTCTGCAAGGAGAAAGTTTTGGGAAGATATTGGATAAGACTGATTCTCTAGTAAAGATAGCTCTGTAGTAATAATTATCATTGATTATAAAAACTAAACTAAGTATATAAATAAATATTCTTCCATATTCTAATTTATTCTACTTCTATTATAACTCTGTTAGAGATAGATAGTGGAGTATATTTAATTACAGTATATTATTTTACATACTCCCGATATACTCTCTTGAGGATAGATTATAGAATAGATAATTATATAGTAAGACTAATACCGGCTGTCTGTTAATAGTTTTGTTGAATATTTCTCTATAACTATTTGTTGGTTATCGCGTAGCCTTCCCCGGTGGTGTTTCCCCACTTATTGCCACAAGCCCATTTAAATTGCCCTTTTCAAGATCTGGCAGTTCAAAGAGATGTCCGTTAAATGCAGTCATGGACGGGGTCAGGTGTTTAGTGATATATAACTTCATGTGCGGAGTCAGCTGGGAGCCGTGCGGTAGTATCACCTGCCTCCATACCTTTTGATCCGATCCTAAATAGACATTGGCATTGTGTACTTCTCGCCTCCAATTCTCCGAATCTGCGTCAACATCGCAAGTCGCGACTAAATGAGAGCGGGCCTTTTTTTCATTATCCTTGCGTTTATCTTCGGATTCACGGGTTGCTTCGTTCAACCCTAAGATGGTGGGGACTATCGCTGATACCATCGCAATTCCGATCACCATTTTGCTTTGGGGCGACGAATCTGGTCCACAGCTGAGTATGAGCTGAGACTCAGAATTCATTAAGTACCGATCAGCAGATGGAGCATTTACCCGCTTGTCATTTGCAGGATGTATCAGACCAACTCAGACCCCAAGGAAAAGCTCCACGGCACCCGAGAAGACCTTGGACCAGAAGACTTCACCCACAGCGCACCCAGTCACCAACCCCACCGGTGCTGCTCCTGACGTGCCGAAAGGGCCATGGGGCACTCCGTTTGCAGAAGCGCAGGAAATGACATCCGATGAGTTAGTTCTTAAACATGGTTAACCTCGGAAAGTGCTTTACACTTTGTCCACTATTGGGTCTACTGTGTAAAGCACACGCCGAGAACAGATATATGGTTATATTTCCACTCAGAGCCAGGCAGGTTCTACACAAGGATAGAGTTGCAGCAAATTTCGCTGACATTGCGGATCTAGAAGATTCTGATGGCTGCTTCTGAGTCAATTAATTTACTGTTATGGAGTATTCCTAATTATCCTTTGCCTTTCTTTACCTTTATCTCCCTTGTGTCATTGACAATCAAGTAGATGTAAACCGCCTAGAGTGCCCAACGAACCAAAGGCGCTTATGTGGCTAGCCTATTTGATACTGGCGTGAAGAAAGACTGCGTCAGCTCTAAGCAAGCGGTAGAGAGCATGGGAGAAACATTCTTATCTCCGAGTCCTCTAGCCACCGAAACTTTCTACCGGCAATGATCGACATCTCTTGTGTTCCGCCGCTAATGCAGGTTGCTTATTCTCAGCCAAGGAATGCCCTTGCTTGGCGATAGTATCGTCTGACCATGTCTGAAGAGACGCTCGTTTTGAGAAGTCGGCCCTCAGGGACAATATGAGTTCTGGAATTAGTCCACCACATTAACAGCGTTACCCGTCTCTTAACGTTCGTTCGATTCATTGTAATATCTGTCGAAACAGCTAGCCCTCGGGATAATGTAGCAGATACCTTGTGCCCGCTGAGACATTGTCTATCCTCGTTCCCACAGCTTGAGCTATCACGCATCACTATCTTTCTGTCCATCTTGGCACACATAGCACTGGCTATCATTACGCGGGCCGCTTTAGGCTACAAGATTCAGGAGAATGAAAGGTCACGCCTACAGTCTTGGACATGCTATCTGCAGATATCGGCAGCGCCAAGCCCGATTTTCATGTACCACGCTTACACAAGTCTCCACAGCGGAATCAAAGGCCTTGGAGGGAGAGTAGATGCTCAGCGCATATGCTGAAGTGGCTGAGACCGGACGACCGGCTGTGTGGGAGACATTCTATAACCCACGTAAAGGCGAGCAAGTCCGTACCATTGTCCTGTGGGGCTTCTTCAGGAGAGTAAGAATATGATGCAACACATCTTTGACAGGTATAAATACAGCTCGCATACTGTGTTCTGCTTGTCCAATAGCACAGTGTCTGCTTCTTACGCCCCTCACTATGGCGCTCATCAACGTATCTGCTATCAATGCAACGATGCGAGCTGTTGTCTGGCAAGGAGATGCATATAACGTTGCTGTGGTGGACCTGCCAAAGCCTACTATCATAAACCAGACAGATGTCATTGTTCGCATGTCTAGAGCCGCTATTTGCGGATCCGACCTACACATTTATCGAGGAACACACCATGGACAGCCGGCTCCGTTCGGGCTGGGACACGAAGGGTTTGGCTACGTATCTGAGGTGGGAGCTGGTGTTGACTCACTCAAGATTGGGGATCCAGTGATCGTCCCTTTCACCGTTGACGAAGGGCATCTGCACACCGAACTCACCACACAGATGTACGGCGGGTACGGGAATGGAGGCAGCCTCGGCGGCACGCAAGGTAAGTACTTCTGTCTAATATGAGGCCCATCCAGGCTGACGGTCAAATTCCCAGCCGAATATTTGCGTGTGCCGTTCGGAGACAATGGCCTCATCCCAGTTCCAACACTCGAATACACCGACCCAAGCACCAATGATTCCGCTTCACTACTCAACGATTATGTTATGCTATCCGACATCTTTGGCACTGGTTGGGAGTCTTTGGACTACGCCGGATTCGACGCGGGAGACACGGTCGCTGTATTTGGAGCTGGGCCTGTTGGACTGATGGCTGCATACTCGGCCATCTTGCGAGGTGCATCTACTGTCTACAGTGTGGACTACGTTCCAGAGCGACTGCAACTTGCCGAATCCATTGGAGCTATACCGATCAATTTCCAGGACGCAGACCCTGTGGAACAGATACTAGCCCTGGAACCGAATGGAGTTACTCGGAGCATCGACGCAGTTGGATATGAGCAGGTGAATAGAAACCTGACCGTACAATCGGACGTTATCATCCGTAATATGCTGGCTGTCACATCGACCGGAGGGGGGATGGGCACAGTCGGAGTTTACTCGCATGAATCCAATAATACCTCAAGTGCACCTCGTGCCTCGACCGTCCATACTCACGTCGATTTCCCACTCGCGGCATTCTTCTACGGACAGTTCACTTGGGGTGCTGGACCATCGAAGCCAATTGAACTTGCGCCTCAGCTTCTGCATCTAGTCACCTCCGGCAAAGCGAGACCTGGGTTCATAGTGAGCGATGTCATCAACATTGAGGACGCTCCGGAGGCATACGCCAGGTTTGAGAGACATAATACCACCAAGGTCATCATCGCTTTTGACTAGTCAGCTACCCTGTCCGATTACTGGTGAGGGCGTTGGAGTTCATGGCCAACGAATTGCTTGATAATTATTATGAGCACTTGTATTCTTTATCTGCTGTTTCAATGTAACTCTCATTTCACTCCCTTTCGGTTAGTTGCCTACACCATACTGGTTACCACTACCACGGCTCGGAGACTGCTTTTTAATCTGTTGAAATTGACTATTATTATAAGCTTGCCGAGGTAACTTGAACTTAGACATCATAGCACTGCAAATTATGCTGCTCACTCGGTTGCAGGAGTCTTCGTTCGGTGATTCTTTTTGGCCCATAGACTGTACCCAATAGAGAAGATCGACAGGAGACTAGAGGGCCTATGTCAGTTGAGGTTCAATTACGTTCTTGATCAAGTGTCATACCCATCAATAACGCTAAGCGCAATCGTTGCAGCGTGAACACCATGGCTGCCACTTCCATCACGCTTCCTATAGCAATGCCCGTGATTGTATTGACATTCATGATTCCAATATTGTTGTGATGCCAATGTACCGATGGTCGCAATCCAAAAGATCGCCGTGACACAGTTAGCTCCGACGAGAAGCCAGAGTTTGTAAATGCTCTTGGCAATGAAAGATGCGGTAAGAATGTAGATGGCAACCAGGATCGTTGCAATAGCCTGGATAACCTGTTAGATTTATGCAACGAGTACATGGATGATACTGTGTGCTGAGATATAAACATTCATGTCTACGGCAGATAGATGCACTCACCGTAAAAATAGCAAGCCCGAAGCCTGTCGTGGTCGATGCTATAGTAACGCCATAGATCGAGCACCCGAGGATGATCAACGCGATCACGGATTGTACCACATGGATTCCAAGCTGTATCGTCTCCATCTTTCGAAGAATTGCAACTCTTTGATCTGCACTGGTAGGTAGTTAACAATAGTCGAACCTGGCGCACCATGCCATTTTATGTGCGATGATCGCGATGCAACCCTTCAGCGCAACGGCCGTGATCGAGTGCACGGTGTATCCACCATATGGAAATTTTGCCCTCTGGCGATTTGATCGGGGAGAAAATTGACCAATCCTCTGGGGTGTAAGGGTTATTGTTACTAAAGATTTAGGTAACGGCCGTGGTGGCGCAGTGGTCGGCATCAATGCACCAACACACGAAGACCCACTGCCATCCGACTTTTGTTGCGGAGAAGAGTTTTAGGGCTACCCGGTGGGTCGCTCTTCACGACCTGGAACTATGGTGCCTCCAATCTCTATACCACAGCGGATCTCAAGTGTGTCATGGTTCCATTACGATTTACTGCACTTCATGTCTCTATCCTTGCGGACACACAACGTGTTATGTCGAGTGTGGTCTGGTGTCAGCCGTGGCTCGACTTGATATAGTGGGCTGCATGAGCTCATCTTCGGAGTCCCCCGAACGATTAGGCTACCAGATTGAATGGAAGCGAGGCCCCACCGATCTCCAAAAGTGGCTGTGATGATGCTATTCTTGCTTCTACCACAATCATTTCGTTGATATTTATAACCCTGCAATCAAATGCTGTATTCGTTGTCTGGCATCAATGCTTGGAGGCCATAGAATAAAAGTGAAAATAGCCGCCTCAATAAAGAGGATTAGGGAAAGGGGAAAGTGTGCACCACACACGATGATAGGTGCCTGGTAGAACTTCCAGACGCATATCCTCCTGTGCCAATGATGGCCATGAGGTAATACGATGCAAACGAGCTCTGACATTGTTTACCTCCTTGTCTTGGAATGACTGTGCTAGCCTTATCATATGTCAGATTAGGACCCAGACTTGAAGAGCCCTTGGAGAGATTGTGCTTGAAGCCTGTCTAGTCAGGTATGATATGTGGACGTCTTGGGGGAATCAAACATGATGGTGTCGGGTGAATCCATATCACACCTCGCGAAGCTAGTGGCTAGCTGTGCAAACGACGTTGTAGATTTGTAGGCACTTGACTCCATTGATGTAATTTTGCAGGTTGATTTCGCATTAGGCTTGTCATAATTTCTCGGGGCATATTACAGGATAAACATATATGTAGCAGGGAAAGAGCCACATCAGGACATTTCTCATCTCTGTAACACTGTTCTTTAGCCTGTGTAAATAATACGTGGAAGATAAGTAAGATAGATGGGCAACTGGGTAATTGATGACCATATAGACCCGCGGTTCTCTGGATATAACCAAGTACTAGTAAAGCCTTAAGCAGAAGCTCTGCAGGACTACGCCGTGCAGGGACTTCTCTCGGGGAGGTGAACAACGCTCGGAGTCGGTGTTCATGGGCAATTAGGGCTGGCATCAATAACATATGCTCGACGATGGTGAGATATGTCAAGAGGTAGTGAGTGAAACCGTCAAGAACTCGAAAGAAATTGATTTGAATGCTTGATCGGGAATGTCTGTTGTATGTAGGAGAAGAGGAGATGGCCGTGGACGTTAGCCGTACGAAGGAAGTGGCAATAGCTGAGCTGACCCAGGATTCACGCGAATCTGACCGTCGGCTGATTGTAATGCCGAGCCTAAGACTAGTTCCACAACCCATATCCAAGGTATACGCACACCGTTGCATATACCTTCGCCAGCTATATGTACCATAATTTAGTTAATGACAACGAAGGCCATTCAGGATTCCTCTTATCCTGCACCGCAACTGCCTGGTAATTACTTAGACAGTTTAATACACGTTCAACTTCTAATGCTGACCGAACATACGGCCATCTTCTGGGACCAAGAGAGATATCTATCAAGAAGAGTGTTCGGACTAGATTGACCCGAGGGGATCACCAGTGGATGTTTCAATCTTTAATTGGATGCCTCATCGTGCTGGGGAGATCCTGCTTGGGCATCCTGCATTGCTCCACAAGCCTGTGTCTCGCCCGAGTCATTTATCAAGACCTGCCCTCCCACTCTTTCGACGGCACTGATGCTTGAAATATACTTCTAAGCGCCGGAAGGATAAAGACACCCGCCCGTCTCCCCCGCAGAGAGAATAAATGTACGAACCGGTATTTGCAAGTCATGCTCCCTCCGTGGGATGCATCGATATAACCAATGCGTCTATCGTGGTTGACACAGAAGACTTCGAGGGTATTCGTATCGCCGCGGAAGCCCTCGCGGAAGACTTTGCGCGGGTTACGGGCCAAGCTGCTTCCCCGATTATTTCGAATCCAAGCCAAGGCTCCACTGCAGAAGTCGCTGTTGTGGTGGGCAGTTTCACTCGGTCGCCCACCATCCAGAAACTCATTCAGGAAGGCAAGCTTGACGTAGCCGCGATTGACGGGAAATGGGAGTGTTACATGACAGCGGTCCTTCACGACGCTATTCAGGGAGTGACCAAAGCCCTTGTCATTGCTGGAAGCGACAAAAGAGGTGCGATCTACGGCTTGTACACGCTATCCGAGCAGATCGGAGTTTCTCCGTAAGTTGGTGTTTATCCCTCCTGCAGACCAAACTAATCCCGTGAGGTGGTATTGGTGGGCCGATGTACCCCCGAAGCAAAGCAGGGAGATTTATGCCTTAAATGTTGTCACCAAGTATGGGCCGCCAAGTGTGAAGTATAGGGGAATCTTCCTCAACGATGAAGCTCCATCCTTGTCTGGCTGGGTGCACGAGAAATTCGGACCGAAGTTCAATGTCGAGTTTTACAAGAGAGTTTTTGAACTCCTCCTTCGGCTCAAGGTATGGAGCCGTGATATTGTTATGGTATATTCCCGATGTCTGACAGTGTTTAGGCGAACTTCCTGTGGCCTGCGATGTGGTTCGGCTTTCCTCATCCAGGAAGCAGCTTTTTCATAGACGATCCCCTGAACCAAGAGACAGCTGATACATATGGTATTGTGGTATCCACCTCGCACCATGAGCCAATGCAGAGGGCGATGAATGAATGGTTCGACCGTCCGTATTATGAACCAGAGAAAAGCTGGTCATGGATCAAAAACAAACCGAAGATCACTAAGTATTTCCAGGAAGGTGCTGAACGAGCAAGCAAATATGAGAGCTATCTCACCATGGGCATGCGAGGTCATGGTGATAAAGCAATGGATGCTGAGGACCCACCCACTGTGCTCAAGGACGTTATTTCCACCCAACGATCTATTATCAAGAACACGTACGGAGCGGAAGATGGCGTGCATCGTAAGCCTCAGCCTCCTTGCACGGACCGACATATCATTCTGACCTTTGCGTAGAGCTAATGGCACTGTACAAGGAAGTCCAAGAGTATTACGACAACGGGCTCCCCATCCCCGAGGACATTACACTCTTGTTCGCTGATGACAATTTTGGCGCTGTCCGCAGGTTACCATCGGGTGCGGAATCGACAAGGCGTGGGGGAGCAGGTGTAGGTTCTGTAGTTGTACAGCTCGACACGAATCTCACTGATGCATATAGATCTATTACCACCTAGAATATGTCGGGGTTCCGAGAAGCTACAAGTGGCTCAATAGCAACTCGTGCGGGAAGATTTGGCAGCAGCTAGAACAAACGTACAATCGAGGAGCCAAGGACATCTGGGTCTTTAACGTGGGAGATCTGAAGCCGATGGAGGTTCCTTTAACCTTCGTTCTCACGCTTGCCTGGGATGTGGGAAACCTGGGAATGCATCAACTGCAGGAGTTTTTCTGTGCCTTTGCGGAAAACAATTTCCATCTTGGGTCGGCCGTGTCGCAACAGTGCTCGGAATTGCTGTTAAAGTATGACCGGTTAGTCGCCCTTCGGAAGCATGAGCACATAGAACCAGAGACATTCTCTCTCATCAATTATGGGGAAGCGGGGAGTATTCTGCATCGTTGGCAAGAGCTCTTGAGCCAAGCGGAAGAAGTCGAAAGATCGATTCCCGCGCCCATGATGCCTGCGTACTTTCAGCTCATCCTTCATCCGATTAAAGCCAGTTATATCTATGTTGCACTCAGGGTTGCGCAAGCGAAGAATCAACTGTACGCCATTCAACGACGCAACACAGCGAATTCGTGGGCGTACGAGGCGCTCCGCCTCTTTGAGGAGGACTTTAACCTCAGTGAGGAATATCATTCTCTTCTCAACGGGAAATGGAGTCATATCATGCGCCAGCCCCATTATGGCTATACACGGTCATGGCACGCTCCGTCTCGCGACATGATCAACGGCCTCTCTTTCGTACAAAACCGACAAGACTCAAACCCCATAGTTGGCTGGGTTGGCATCGCTGTCGATGGGCACCCCGGTGTTCGACCGGGGCTCACTAATGAAGAATCCGATCGTACTCATCCTAGCCGTCGCGATCATGTTGCGGGAGTGACGCTGCCCCCTATGGAGCCCTATGGACCCAAATCTCGCTACTTCGAGATTTATTGTCGAGGCAGCAAATCCGTATCCTGGGCTCTCACATCGCCGCACCACTGGCTGACTCTCTCGCCATCCTCGGGAACTATCCAGCCAAAGGGCAGAGACGAACTTGTGACGGTGTCCATAGACTGGCAACAAGTACCGAGTCATTTTGACGATATGCTGCTTGTCGACTTACGTTCTTCGTTGGGCGATTTCGAGCAGATTCACATCCCAGTAACAAGCCGATCGCTCGCTGCGGATCTCACTGGATATGTAGAAGCAGATGGGCATGTTTCAATCTATGCCACATCGTTCATAGATTCGCTCTCATCCTCATATCGTATCCTTCCATCCATAGGTCGCACGCCGACCGGTGGCGTTGCTCTGGCTGTCGGCACTCCAGCATCGCATGCAGACTATCTCCAATACCCGTTTATTACATTCACATCAGTAGCCAGTGCGACACTGATCCTCGAGTTCACACTTACTTTGGACACCGATACCACCTCCCCCATCACATACAGCGTTCAGGTTGACGATGGGACTCTAGCGTCGCACCGCTTGGTGGCCCAGGTAGAAAAGCCTGGCAAGCTACCTGATGGGTGGCACGACTCAGTCATGAACAACGTCTGGACTCGCCATCATTCGGTAGACCTTAGCATTCCTGGCCTGCACACACTCCGTATCCGGCTTCAGAATGAAAATTGCGTCTTGGAGAAGATTGTGGTGAATCTCGGTGGTGTACGCGAGAGTTATCTTGGTCCCCCACAAAGCTTCTTTCATCTTGGCAAATAGAGGTAACTTAACGCACGGCTTGTGTGAAGGACCATTAGCCTCAGGAACTATAACGGACTATTGGTACTCCATTGTGTTCTCCTGGATCTAACCATCTATACTTGATCCCAGAATGTCAAATCGGCGGCCCCATAGCTAAAACTACCGTCAAAGTACAAGTCAGTCCCTCCAGGGCTCTGAAGAAGAGTATCAAGAAAATACGCCTCTTCCGCGGGCTCATCATGCCGTGTCATCTTGTCTAGGTTTTGTGCACGTCCAAAGTCCCTGGTCTCGGTTCGAGATCGCAACGTGGCGATGAACGCCGGCTCAGCCAAGGAGCTGCTAGGTGGATTCGAGATCCATGCCTTGTGAGTCATCTTGCGAACTACCGCATGATGGGCTCCCTTGCTCTTAAGTATGTCTGGGTGGTTCGAGTAGGCAACGATAATCTTCTCCCATTTTCGGTCTAGATCCGTGCTCGAAAAGAACCCGTCCGTAGCCAGGCAATTCAAAATGCATATCAAAGCGTCCCAAACAAAGAATGTCTTGATGTGCCACTGAAACCTCTGTAGATCTGAATTAGCATATAGAGCGCAGTCAGTGTCAAGGATCTTCTCTGCCAGGACGCAGAGCTCCCATCGTTGTACGCCGTTGGAGTTTTGACTCATTAGGGTCGCCATCCGACTGCGCAGGCGTACCATGTTCGCGGCAGACCTGACGATACCAAGTGTCAGGATATGTACTGGATTTGTGATATCGCAGTGCCTCAGATACTTCATCTCTATGTCACTTTCGAGATTGTCTATTAGCCTTTCGATCTCGGCGTTATCTCGCACTTTGTCCTTAGGACTGATAGAGTTCATCTTTACTGCTGTGCGGGCATAGAATTCAGATAGCTCTGCTTTCGTGAGACAAAATAGCATCTCCGAGGCACCTTTCTGCGCATTGGGCGGCTGCTTCATGCCGGGATGTATCTGTTCATCGTTCACGTTGAGTGGCCGCTTCGTATCCCAGCCACCCGGTGCGATGGAAATACCAGTGCCTGACAGTTGACCGGCGTAGCCATCAAGGGGGATGAGTTGCCAGAAAAGGCGCCTTCGCATTTCAATGTCAAAAGGAGAGAGATCTAAGTTATCCCCGTCACGGTGTAGTCCCATACGCTGCGCGATACGGACCGCGACACCAGTCCAGATCCAGAATGTGTGTGGATCTGTTTGAGTCCGCATCGCGATCAGGAAAAGTACGTAGGCTTGTAATACCTGCAATTCGGTGGTTTTCAGCCAAGACGCATTGATTAACCCTTGTTGTGTGGCATACTGATACTTTGACATCAGAACAGCCCTTGGTTCCTCAAATTCTCTGATACAGTCCTCATCGGCGATTGAATATACTGCTAAATGGTAGACAGCAAATACAAGACACTCTTGAGCTTGCGTAGCTCCAATCGAGTGTTGTGATACTATTTCAATCATTTCTGTCGTTGTGGGTATGTGCAGGACCTTGCAGAGAGGCTCGACATTTTGGACATAAATTTTCCAAAGCTTCATTGCGCCTGGATAGGGAGGATGATAGCCTGAGAGACTTTTTGATACCCTTAGCAGTGACCCAGAAATTAGATCATCTACCGGCAAGTCCATGGCCACGGGAGCAGCTTGGTCGTCCACCCCATTGTTAGACAGCTCTCGCATACTTACTTCTGCCACATCGAGCCACACTCGACTGTCGATGTACCGTAATTTTCCATCCTCGGAAACTAGCCTTCCAGTCCTTTCTGCATCACTTTGAGCTGTGCGGGGAGGGCCTTCCTCATGGACGCTCCCCGGAGTTCCTCTGCAAGAGGACGACCGTGTCTCGGTTGTCGGGAGAAGGCCATTCTCCTGTAGAATGCGCTCGTACCTTGCTAAGCGCTCGTCCAGATACTCGCTTTCCCTACGTTTCCGCTTCCGCGGCGGTTGTGGTGCCTTATAGGCGCACTCAAGCCTGGCCTTTTGACAACTCGAGCAGGACGGCATGGCCCTATCGCATTTGATTTTCCTCCGTACGCAATGCTGACAGTTGTAGGACATCGTAGTGAAGGGTGTTGAATTACCCCCGATGCTACCGGACGCGGTCTTGCTTGTCGCCGGTGCGATTGCCACAAGGCGTGTATTCATAGCGATTCTTGGTGGGGTCTGCTTCTGTACTCAACTGCCCGCGATACACTGGCTTGTGGTCTGAAGGAGCAAATGATGTTGTGTATGGAGTAGTGCTGTCAAGGGAATCGTCTCTCCACGTAAGCACTAAGAAGGTGTAGAGTGGTTGGAATTCGTATTCAACTGGCTCGGGCTACGGGCCGGAATGTCGACACTCCCGCTCGGCCCCGAAGTTAATCCAAGCCTCCTATTGGCTGGCGTTCTTTGACCTTCCATGGAGCCCTATACTACTACTAGTAGTACTAGTAGTACTACCAGGTACCGAACTGCTAGTAGGCCCCCTCTCCAGAGAGTATAAATCGGTCATCGTCCGTTCGAAATTGAGCAGAGAATCGACAAGTGAATTGTGAACTCGGTATTTGGGCACCACATGGGTCAAGATGACAACCCAACACTCGAACGCACAGGATCTCGAAGCCGCCAGGTCCAAGTCCGACGACCCAGCCAAGCAATTTGATCCCGACCTTGTTACATGGGATGGACCACACGATGTGGAAAATCCAAAGAACTGGCCACAAAAGGATAAATGGCGAAATACTGTTACCGTCTCCATCTTCACTTTTATCTCCCCGGTTTCCTCCTCCATGGTTGCTCCCGCATTGGCCCAGTTGGGTGCGGACCTTAACATGCGGAACGACATCGAAGTCGAGTTAGCTTTGTCAATCTTTATCCTGGCCTATGCGATCGGTCCACTGTTCTGTGGCCCGGCGTCTGAGGTCTACGGCCGCGTGCGCCTCCTACAAATTAGCAACCTATGGTACTTAGCATGGAATCTCGGCTGTGGCTTTGCGCAAACCCCAGCGCAATTGTTTGTATTTCGTTTTCTTGCCGGCATTGGTGGTAGCGCTCCGGTTGCACTTGGAGGCGCGGCTATTGGGTGAGTTGGGCAGATGTATCCTTATTCCGATATCAACTAGCACTAACCAACTGGTCGGTAGGGATATCTGGACCCCAGAGGAGCGAGGAAAGGCAATGGGAATCTATACACTCGCCCCGATCCTCGGTCCGGTGGTCGGACCCATTGCCGGAGGGTTCATTGCGGAGTATACGACCTGGCGCTGGGTCTTCTGGTCATCTAGCGCTGTCGCAGCTGCCATTCAGTTGGTTGGTTTGATCTGGCTGCATGAGTCGCATCCTGAGACTCTTCTGAACCGGAAGAGGAATCGCCTTGCCCAACAAACAGGGAACCACAAGTTACATACTAGAATTGAAGTCATCAACCTTTCCAGCAAGCTTGGTAGGGCCCTGGGGCGACCGGTCCGCCTGTTCACCACTCAGCCGATCGTGATGGTGGTCGCGCTGTACATGGGTTACCTCTTCGGGACGACATACCTCCTGCTAGCCACATTCCCAACCGTATGGGGTACTCAGTACGGTGAGAGCCAAGGCATTGCTGGTCTTAATTATCTGTCAATTGCTGTTGGGTCATTCATCGGCCTCTTTCTCAACATCATGCTCATCGATCGCATCTACCGAAGACTCACAGAACAAAACTCCGGTAGGGGAGTACCCGAGTTCCGCATGCCAACCATGTTCATCGGCTCGGGGATGATCACTATTGGCCTCTTTTGGTACGGCTGGAGTGTGCAGAGCCACATGCACTGGCTGATGCCTAATATCGGCGTCGCCATCTTCTCCGCTGGTACTATGGGATGCTTGCAAGGGATGCAAACTTATATCGTTGATAGCTACACAACCTACGCTGCCAGTGCCATGGCGGCATGTGCGCTCCTCAGGAGCTTGGCTGGGTTTGGGTTTCCGCTCTTCGCTCCGTATATGTACAGAGATCTAGGCTACGGCTGGGGTACCAGTGTCCTGGCCTTTATCAGTATTGCGATCGGGCTTCCCGCTCCTTTGTTGTTTTGGCTTCTTGGTGCCAAGTTGCGTGCTAATTCCAAATACGCCTCTGGCTGAAGAGCTAATCGAACATCATTTAAGCGTGTGTGATTTGCGTAAAGCGAATGCTGTATACCCGGTTGACCGCCGAGCGCTGGGAGGAGAGAATAGTTCCCCAAAATAGATATATTTCTTGAGTGTAACTCGTGCGCTATAGGATTAGCACAAACAGTATGCTGAGCCCACTGCGGATTTACAGTGCACGAAGTCGCCACCCGTTCCTGGCTCTTCATATAGATTCTTGGTGGGTGGCTGAGGAGAGCGACTTCACATCATCGAATACATCCGCATACTTCACCGCACGCTCGGCATCGCTCTCCCCCTGAGAGGTGGGACCATCGAATATCACAGCAATCTGTTCAAGCGTGTAGCCCTTAGTTTCCGGATAGAAAAAGTACGCTGTCACCCCGTAGGTTAGCAGTACCACAATGAACACGATATAGTACTTCCATTCGATCGCGTCCAAGGCAATGGGGTTCACAAATGTATTGAAGAAGATTGCACAGATAGAGGCTACCCAGGCCACGGTGAGGCCACGAGATCGGAGACGGAAAGGCCATATTTCGCACGGATAGGCGGTTAACAAAGGGGTTCTACAAGAGATCGCAATGTTAGCATGCATTAGTCCACGACTGTGCGTTAGAAGCTTGGAAGGTGGAAAAGCTTACAGACAAAGTCCATAGCCTGCAAAGAAGATGAAGAGAAACGGGATGACGGCCGCTCCGGTGGCTACATGGTGCGTAGCTGCGAAAGATCCCGACAGTGCAGTGACGAGGACGTAGCTCACGAACATAACTACGGCAGATGCCAGGAACAGAGGACGACGACCAAATCGGTCAATGAGGAATGCCCCAAGGACGGCGAATATCAAATTCCACATCTGCATACAGGCAGAGATAAGCGTCTGATCCTTCACACTGGTCACTCCCACCGTATCCAGGATGAGTGCCAAATAATAAGAGACCACACCATTACCTGCCCATTGCGCGAAGATGCCCAAGGTGATGGAGATGAATAGCCGACGTCTGTTTCCAGGTGTTTTGAGCATCTCCATGTAGCTAGCGCTGCTCTGTGTCTCCTGCTCCGCTGCAATAGTAGAGCTAATGGTCGAGATCTCATAGTTTACCAGTGGCGAGTTTGTGTCTCCCCCCGCATGATGGCGTGCCAGGATTGTGCGCGCCTCCTCATGGCGGCCAACTGAAATCAACCAGCGAGGGCTTTCGGGAGCCAGCAGAAACCCCGGCAACGCAATCAGTGGTACTAGGACTTGAAGGAGCGATGGTAGTCGCCAGGACCACGACGATGGGTAGGTCCGTGATGCGAAGATCACCCACCCTGACACGGTTCCACCTACGTACCATCCAGACATGAAGAGCGAGATTAAAACGCCACGGTGACTAGGGTATGCGATCTCGTTGATAAGTAGCGGTACTGAGTTTCCAAATAATCCGGACGCCACGCCAACGAACAATCGCGCTAGCAAGAATGAAGTCTCATTTGGAGCTGCTGTTTGAAGTGCACAGCCAAGAGCTAAGAAAAGATAGCCGGCATAGACCCCTGGCTTGCGTCCAAACCTGTTCGCTAACCACGCCGCAACTGGGTACCCAACACCACCCCCAAGCCAGTATATGGCATTCAGCCATCCAAGACGTACACCAGTAGGATAGTCCAGAAAACTATTCCACTGGTCAAGGGCTTGAAGTCCATTCATCAGAGATCCATCGTAGCCGTTTGCAGAGGAGAACATCACTAAAGAGAGTATAATCAAGTTCAGGCGAAGAAGATGACTTTCCTTGTACCACGCTGGCCTGTCTGCGGGAAGGACAGCTGCGAGCTCTTCCTCCCCGGCGGGCTTGTTTGTACTGTCGGTTTGAGTAGTCCCCATGGTATTCCCAATCCAAGCGTCAGGGTGTAGAGAAAGATCACAGGAATCAGAGAGACCAACAAAGACCGGGGGAGGATGTGAATTATATTTCCGAACCCGAGCTAGGGGTGCGAGCACGACTAGGAGTTCGGGATTCCTGATGGGTCAAGTTTCAAGGCAATAAACCGCCATAGAATTGGCAACTAACCCGTGTTATGCCAGACGGCAGGCAATGAGAATTTTGGGCGGGGACCAATTATTGTACGCCGGAAAACGCCATAAGCGTTGTCGAGTGCTATGGGGCTGGTCATATTCAACACCAAGAGGCGAACTTGTGGAGAAACTTGGGGAAATCCGGGAGACAACAGTGGAGCGAGATCCACGCGGCGAGGGAGAGACGCAACGGAGAAACGGAGAAAAGGAGAAAAGGAGAAATAGGGCATCGGGAAGGTCGCCATCTCGGGCAATGAGAGTCAAGGGGCCCGGTCCGGTGTGGAGCAAATCTCCCTCTCCTTCACGCCGACGGAGAAACGTACTTCGGGAGAGCTCCGCCATTGAACCATAACTGGGATCATGAAAAGAAGCGCAGTCTTTCGTCTCATGCACATACAAAAGGGGCCAGATCGACCGCACAGAATGGCGGTAATTGACTACCCATCGATATTTCTTCCATCGTCCTAGGGGCTTTGTACAGGCAAAGGAAAAGATATGGGCACCATGCCGTTCGTCAAGTCTGCCCCCGATGGAATCGCCAGCGGTTTCGATCGCATTGCAACTGCAGATATTGAACGGATACTACAGCAATTAACTCCAGACGAGAAGGTTGCACTTCTAACCGGTATGTTGTCCTCGCCAATGCGTGATCGCAGGCGTCTAGGAAAACACAAAGCTCACGCCCCATTGTGAATTTCTTACTAGGGGAGGATTTCTGGCACACAGTCCCCATTCCACGACTAGGGGTCCCATCGATCCGGCTCTCGGACGGTCCGAACGGCTTACGAGGAACAAAGTTTTTTGGCAGCGTACCGTCCGCATGCCTTCCTTGTGGGACAGCCATTGGCGCGACGTTTGATCGTGACCTAGCCGTGACGATTGGCCATCTGCTGGCGGCAGAAGCGAAGGCCAAAGGTGCCCATGTGGTCTTGGGCCCAACTATCAACATCCCGCGTGGCCCGCTGGGTGGAAGAGGCTTTGAGTCGTTTTCAGAAGATCCGCTCCTTTCGGGTATGATAGCCGGCAATTACTGTAAAGGCTTGAAGGAGAGAAACATCGTTGCGACCCTGAAGCATTTCGTGTGCAATGATCAGGAGCATGAGCGCATGGCGGTAAACTCACTCGTCACCGAGCGTGCACTTAGGGAGATATATCTACTCCCGTTCATGACTGCCATTGCTATAGGTGAGCCTGATGCTATCATGACGGCATACAACAAGGTGAATGGTATCCATGCTGCAGAAAGCTCCAGGCTTCTTCAGGATATTCTCCGGGGAGAATGGGGCTGGGATGGACTATTGATGAGTGACTGGTAAGAAGCAGAACAATTGTCACCACACATGTTTATGCTCTGTTCCTGACCATATATCGTTCTACGGCTAGGTTCGGAACGTATAGCACGACGGAATCCATTCAAGCTGGTCTCGACCTGGAAATGCCCGGTCCAACGCGTTGCGCGGCAGTGCTCTCACACATGCCATTGCAGCCAATAAGGTATCCATGGCCACCGTCAACGCGCGCGTTCGGGCTGTCCTGAAACTGGTACAGAAGGCCAGTCGATCGGGAATTCCTGAACGAGCCCCAGAGGGTCATTTGAATCGGGAAGAGGACAGGCGCCTGTTAAGAAAGGTTGCTTCAGAGGCCATCGTCCTCATGAAGAACGAGGAGGGCATTCTCCCACTAAACAAGCGGAGGCGAGTTGCAGTCATCGGTCCAAATGCTCAGGTGGCAACCTACTGTGGCGGCGGCAGTGCGGCGCTGAATCCTTACGATGCCGTTACACCATTCGACGGCATCACCAATGCCGCATTGGAGGGCGTGGACTTTTCCCAGGGGGTCTATGGCCATCAGAACCTTCCATTACTAGGCAAGCGTCTTCGCACCCCAGATGGCCACGCGGGTTTTTTCCTGAGAATCTTCAACGATCCACCTACCGCAACAACCAGAGTGCCCATAGAAGAACGTCATGAAACAGACGCCATGGTATTTTTCCTCGACTACAGCCACCCTGATCTGCAATCAATTTGGTATGCGGACGCAGAAGGATATTTCACCCCAGACGAGTCAGGACTTTACGACTTCGGTTTGTGTGTCCAAGGTACGGGGAAGCTTTATGTGGATGGACACCTACTCGTCAATAATGCCGACGTACAGACGCCTGGGTCAAGCTTTCTGGGTTGCGGTACCATCGAGGAAAGAGGGTCTCTTCATCTAGAGGCCGGAAGGGAGTATAGAATCCAGGTTCAATGGGGATGTGCCAAAACGGGCAAGTTCAAGGTTCCAGGCGTTGTTGATTTTGGACACGGAGGGTTCCGATTCGGCGCCTGCAAGAGGCTTTCACCAGCTGAAGGGATTGAGGAAGCCGCCAAGCTAGCTGCTCACGCCGATCAAGTTATTTTGACGGCTGGTCTGAGTGCAGAATGGGAGTCAGAAGGTGAAGATCGGACGACCATGAGTCTCCCCCCTCATACAGATCAATTAATCGAACGGGTTCTGGCCGCCAACCCAAACACAGTCATCGTGCTACAGAGTGGAACCCCGGTCGAGATGCCCTGGATTGACCAGGCTAAAGCAGTAGTGCATGCGTGGTATGGAGGAAACGAAACAGGAAATGCCATCGCCGACGTCATTTTCGGCGATGTGAACCCAGTAAGTACAGATTTTATATGCTGGAGGCGAGGTGCACGTTTAACTTTCGTCGCTTTAGTCCGGAAAACTTCCTCTTACCTTTCCTCGTCGCCTCAAGGACAATCCAACATACTTCAACTACCGTTCAGAAGGCGGAAGGGTTCTGTACGGGGAGGACGTATATGTTGGCTACAGATTCTACGACGAGGCTGGCGTGGACCCGCTGTTTCCGTTCGGTCACGGTCTCTCCTATACTACTTTTGAACTATCTGGCCTGGAGCTGACAAAGGGGTCCAGCCATGATATGAAAGTGAAATGCACGGTGCGGAACACGGGCCAGAGGGCTGGGGCTGAGGTGATTCAGCTTTACGTGGCGCCGGTCTCACCCCCAATCAAACGACCCCTCAAAGAATTGAAGGAGTTTCGCAAAGTGTGGCTAGAAGAATCTGCTCAAGAGGTTATCACTATCCCATTGGATTTGGTCCGTGCGACGAGCTTCTGGGATGAAACAAGTAGCAGTTGGTGTAGTTACCAGGGAGCCTATCGAATCATGGTAGGCACCAGCAGTCGGGGTAACTTCTTGGAAGGCTCCGTAGAGCTCGGTGAGACGACCTTCTGGTCAGGGAATTGATGGCATTGTCTGCAACACGTGATAACGAGTTCATGGAGTCTAAATGAAAGATCTTCGCTTGAAGTGTTCATGGGATGGTAGCTTCGCTTCGGACGCGGTCTGTGTCCACCCAGGATTGTAGATGCAGCGTATTGATACTCTCACTGCGGTCTAGGCGAGAGAGCCAGCTAGTGGCGTCTTGAACATACTCGGCCGCTCGTTTTGATTCCGGTTCCTGTGGGTGGAATGGGCATGCCATGATGCTCGCTGCTATATCCCGCACTTTGTATGCGAGATGAAGACCATTGGCTTCCAAGCTAGCCTGTGGAAGTGTGTGGAGAACAAAGAAGAGTTGTCGGCACAGTTCCTCTCTCTCTAACCACAGGGCTTTCGGGTCCGTCTTGTATGGTGAATATCCAGGGCAGGATGCCGGCAGTGATCCCCTTTGACCAGTCTGTGCCGCCTCCAGTTGGTCAATAAGGAGGCTTTGGAGCCATAGATGGGTGACATGGATATTAGCCCGCATGGTTGCAAAGTTCGATCGCAAGATCGCATCCGTACTACCATCGTTCAGATGCTCCTCATTTGGTGGGCCCCATGGCCGGAGGATGGCAGGGATATCATGAAGGAGGTACTTCAAACTTTGTAGGCGATTGTGTAAATAGGAGATTTGAATTTGAGGGTCCCGAGCGCGAATGCACGGACACGGTTCCTCTGCTGAGTGTCCAGGCAACGGGTCTCTTACGGCAGCCCAGAACACCCGTGAATGAATAATGAAGCCAGTTACCAGGCATGGGGTTTGAGTCCTTGAGACCAGAACCTCATTCTCCAGAATATATTCGTCATCCACTTCCAACGGCATCATGTCCTCTGGATTGATGGTCTGTAACAATGCAGGGTCCAGGTATGATAGTCGTTCTCCGAGCATGTTTTGAAGTCGAGCATGACTAGATGAAAATCAGCTGGTGGCTCCTGGACACCAAAGTGGTAAAATACCTACACCAAACTATAAAATATCAGCCAAAACCCCTTCTTTCTCAATTGAGTCTCGATGCAATTAAGGCCATTATATTGAGAGATGCAGTGAAGGTTTAAGAGGCGGGCAATCTGCATTGCTTCTACATCCAGCATCCGTGATTGATTATGATCCCCCAGCTGCAAGAATGCTGCATAGAGCAGATATGAGATAGCATATTTCTGAAAGTTGATTTCATCGAAATAGGTGGCAGTCCGCAACCTTGTGATGCGGTCGGCGCAGTAACTAACCATCTCCCGTCGTGACTGAAACTGCAGGGGAGGGCTCAGCGAACGATAATGTTGAAATCGGCTGGGTAAGGTAGCCACAACCACTGCCGCGATGGCGAGAACCAGGCCGAGGAAGCCAGAGTCTTCACAATCTCGGTCTTCCTGGAGAGCCCGACGAAAGGACGGTCGGTGTACGATGGGAAGCAGGGGGTACAAGTGGTCTATATAGTCCTCCATAATCAGTTTGAAGCAAGTTCGTTCCCAAAGATCATCTGTAGGATATTTGGTATGTTGCGAGAGACTCCTGTCATTGTCGGGGACTGGGATGCCTTCAGAGGAAAGCGACCGCGACACTGATTCCGTCCGTAGCCTTACAAGCATGTTAGTTATACCAAATCAATGGATCCAGACGTGCGAGAGCGCGCCAGCCAATCATACCGTTTCTTTGGACCTCGTACTTTTGAGGGAGAAAGAAATGTGCAAGCCAGATTCAGTCTTTCGCATCTCGAACATCGTACCTGAGTTCGGTGGCACTTGACTTTCCGCCTTCTACAGATGTCACAAGCTTGAGTGGACAGATCCACGCGTGAGGCCGAGTTCAATGCCATCGTTTGTGTCCGATGTCATAATAATGAATCAATCATGGAGTACGGAGTGTGGAGTCCGGGGTCGAGGGTGAGATACTACTAGTAGTTGAACGATGCATATCCAAGCGGCGCCCAAAGCGGTCCTACTTCTCTAGCAGTATTCGACTATTCGTCTGATAAGGTCACACCGCCTTGGCCGGAATGGTCAACTTACCATGACATCACTGTAGAAAATCAACCTCCGTTTCGTACGGAGTAGAAGAACTTGGAATAATCTGAGTCCACACCAGTCGGGGTTGGCACAAAGACAGCGAATCTCTTCCATATCACTGATTCACTTAATTTCCTACGTAGTCGAGGGTTGGCCGACGACCCGCTTTCACATATATATCTTCTCCCCGCTTTTATCCAACCATTTCCAAAAATAAATCTCAGATAAGAGAAACTAACCATATCTCTATCCCAGGCAGACCACCAAAGTGCGGTTACTAATTAACTGCTAATATATAAAGTACAGTCTACGGCGTGTTGGATGGTATTGTGGGTGAGGTTTATACAGCAACCACCTGGGGTCGAATATCCCGAATTCTGGATGAAGGATCGTCGATAAACTAGACTTCGCTTCTAAGTTCTTGAACAGTAGTTTATTCTCCGTAGTCAACACTTTGCGATACGAAAATATAAGAAGAAACGGATATACGCGTAGTCTAAATGAGTGCCGTGGATATGGTTCTATGTTCTAACTTCTAAATGAGGGAGTTATGGAACAAACCCCCTGGCGACGGATCATTGCAATTTGCCCCAACGGTCCTCAGGCCATGCAAGATCTGTTTGTTCTGTTGTTGGGACTGGAATCTGATTAGAAAATCGAGAATGGCGTCGATTTGGCCTCTTTAACTGGCTCGATGGGGGACCCACTTCATGATAAGCCGAGGTCTGGCCACGCCTTCGGTGCCTTTTCCCTTTTTTTTCTATTCATTTTCTGGGAACCCTTGAAGCTAGACCCTAGATTGCATATAATTTATAGACGGCGCTACCTTTGCCTGTGTCGCTTCTTTCTTTTTTCTTTTTTTATATATTAATATATATATAGATTTTGTTTTTTATTAATATTTTGATACGTTAATTTCTTCTTCATGGAGGCCGCACAATCCTTTCTCTCCTCCCTCTGGCAGTCCGTTGGCTTCTGGAAAGCCGCAGCCATCTTCTTCGCCGTACTGAACCTGAAGACGCTACCGATCGTGTGGCATGTACGTATCCGATGCTTTGCGAACATTTGGCGGAATTGAACCGAGTCCACTGACCACACGCTAGATCCGGGTGTACCGCTACTTCTTCAAACATGGCTACCTCATTACCCCTGCTGTCGAACAACCCCCTCGCCCCTCGACCGAGATCCTGAAACCCGTCAGCATCTTCTCCCGCGCGCCCATTATGGAACTCGATTTCAACATGCACAAGTCCAACTCGACCTACTTCTCCGACCTCGATGTCTCCCGAACCGCTCTGATGTCGAGTATTGTGGTGAAAGGGGCCGCGCTCTTGGAGAAGAACCTGAAGTCGGAAGGAAAGAACGGTCCGCTGGGATTTATCCTCGGCAGCGTCTACACCAACTTCAAGAGAGAGATTCCGGCCTACATGAAGTATGAGGTGAAGTCGCACGTTGCCAGTTTTGACCAGAAGTGGATCTACATCATCACCTACTTCCTCAAGCCGGGCAAGGGATCCTCGAAGAAGAGCCAGGACGATAGCGAGGTCCAGAAAAAGAGACTGCTGGCGGTGTCGATCAGTAAATATGTGCTCAAGAAGGGTCGGTACACGGTTCCCCCTAAGGATGCGTTCGAAGCTGCGGGATACACGCCTCTGCTCGACACGAGCGCGGCCAACGGACACGCGACGGGCGTGGAGAATGGACATGCCAACGGGACTGCCGTTCACAGACAGGAGACTGCCGATGGCAAGTCCGATGAGTGGGACCGTTTGAAGGCGGAGGTTGATCGGGGGTTGACCATTGTCGAGCCCTTCATTGACCAGGAGGACAAGCTCATGGAGGATTATGTTCACAAGATGGGTCTTCCGGGATTCGCATAGAGCTATAGACTAGACCTTTGTATGATAGAACTTGCATTTCGGGGTTTGATTGGGCATAGATTCATTTCGATATACCAGGAGTTGTTTGCATACTGTCATCGCGAATATCACATTGTTATTTCTCACGAGTCATGACCGGTAAACATAAAAGTGGTGGCTGGACGAATGCACTCGGACGCTCGGATCTCGGACGCTCGGCGATCGCCCCGAAGCCCCAAGGACGATCCATCCAGACTGCATTTACCATTTACTCCACCATACATCGCAACTGCCGTGAGAGGAAGCCCTTGAGGAAGTATGAGGTTCTTCTTTGCCGGTTTATCCGTGAACGTTCGTTAGATGGCTCTTATAAAAGCCGTTCATGATCGTATCTCTATGTCGTGGAGTGTTGTCCTCAGCCTATCACACAGAACCGTCCTTGCCCTGAATCGATCACTCGACGGCTTCATATTCCTCCTACCTTTTTCTACACCAATATGTTTTACGAACCTGGCCTTACAGAACATGGTCTCCCCCATGACCCTTTCAAAGTAAGAAAAATACCTGGTGGTTGACTTATCGGTGATAGACTGAGGGGATCCAGGCTGACATGGATTCCACTCTAGGCCTGCGTGGTCCCTCGTCCCATTGGATGGATTTCCACCAAAAATAAAAGTGGACAATGTAATCTGGCGCCATACTCACAGTTCAATAACCTGACGTTTGATCCGCCGTATGTCATGTTTTCTTCCAACCAGACCGCCACTGGCGTGCGTAAGGACACAGTGGTGAACGCTGAAGAAACTGGGAAATTTGTCTGGAACTTGGCAACCTGGGATCTGCGTGAAGCGGTTAATATCTCGGCCGAACAGACCCCCTATGGGACCGATGAATTTGAACTGTGCAATATCACCAAGGAGCAGGCGACACTCGTCGATGTTCCGATGGTAAAGGAGTCGCCCGTGAAGTTCGAATGCGAATACCACACGACTGTTCGACTACCAGGAAATCCACCCATGGGGACCGTCGATATCGTCATTGGAAAGGTTATCGGGGTTCATATCGCCGATGAAGTACTCACGGATGGATTGCTGGATATTAAGAAAACACAACCGATCGCTCGCTGCGGGTATTATCAGTATACCGTTGTTCGCGATACATTCGAGATGGTAATTCCAAATATGTCGGCGGACGTTCTATATGGCTTGGAGGGCAATGCGGCTCGTAATCGCCAGAAGAACAAGGAGAATGAGGAGAGTTCTAACAATTAGCACTTGCTAATGTTGGACTGGACATACTGTCTTTGCTTACCACAGTCACTTTTGACAACCATGCTGTATATGAAACACATAGAATTACAAGTTACCATCATGCAAGATCGTCTGGATCTCTTCAGATGCCTGGGAATTATGGTCTAACTGCGTAGCACTATGTAGAACGCTGAATCCTTGCTTCATGTCGTCTCCCTACGCAGCGTGACGGAGTCCGAGGGGAATATACTGACCTCTTGAATGATCGGCGAAGAAAAATGACAAGGAGTTAGCTATACTCCACTGGCGGGCAACATGGACGAAGGGCACACAACTGACAAGCCTTTGCGTCCTGTACTTGTCTACAGAAAAGAAGTTTATAACTTACGCAACGCTTCATTTGCCTGGAGAATAGAGAAATGCGCCTGTAAGTATTCCTTGACGGGTTTGCATCTGCAAATCGCCCTGTGATTAGCATTGTGGGGGTGGTTTTGGTCAAAGTGACCGATATTCTCTTGTACACTTCGATTGTTGTCCGTCCATGCGTGAATGTAAGTGCTTTCATCCGAAGCATCTGACTGTCCAGTCAAACTTGGGATCTAATAGCCCTGCGTGTCAATGAATCTATTCTGAAAGAATGATATAAATTAAGCTAAAGTAGACATTAATCTACACAGTAAAATACATACAACCCTTGCTGTGTAACACGATCACTGCCACTTCGGCTTCAAGCGACTAATGTCTTGAGGAATACGGAAACCAGTAAATGCGTCCACCTACAGCTTGCCCTGACCAGCGTTGGAGGCAGGGGCGGTGCTAGCGGTGTCAGCGGTGGCAACGGTCTCACCCTTGAACTTGGAAAGAACGTCGACGGTGGAGCCGGAGAGGTCGCCGGAGTTGGTGAACGAGTTTGCCTTGCAAGCGCGGCCGATGTAGGAGCTGCAGGTGGCGGCATCACTGGAGGAGGAGAAGAGCTCACCCTGCAGGGAGGAGCTCTCGACGGCAGCGGTGACGTCGGCGAAGGTGTTACCCTCAGCAAGGACGTAGCCGCCGGAGCCGATCTCGAAGGCATGGTTAGAGTTGTCGTTCCAGTAGTTGTTGACGGCATGCAGGTAGGTGTTGCCCTGGACCTTGGGGGCACGGCCACTGGTCTTGTAGAAGTAGTTACCCTTCATAGTAACCTTGTCGCTGGAGCCGTCAAGGTAGACGTTCCAGTAGTGGTGGCCGTCGCAGGTGGCCGAGTAGTCGGACTCTCCATCAATGTAGTTGTTGGAGAGGGTGACGCGGTTGTCAGCCTCGGTTCCGAGGACGTAGTGCTGGCGACCAATGCGAGCAGTCTAGAGAGCTGTCAGTTATTTTGTTCCTATCCACACACAAATCATGAGATCAGGAAGGCATACGGTCACATGGTCGACCCAGACAAGATCGGCCTGGTTGATCGTGATGGCGTCACCACCCCAGACGTACTTGGGATTGATATCGGTGACGGCAATGTTCCTGGAACCGGTCAATATCTCCTCCTCATCCGAGTATGAGCACCCTGGCGGCCAACGTACTGGATAATGACGTTTTCGACACCGTTGACGATACGGAGACCCTTGCCCTTGATCACACCCTTGGTGCCCTCACCGACCAGGGACTTGTTAGAGTTGACAGTGATACCGAGAGAGCCGGCGTTATCGCTAGTGCGTGTTAGGGAGATGCTAACCCTCAATACCATGCCTGTAGCATACTTACTAAGTCACAGAGGTGGAGGGAGCGCTGGACTCGTAGTTGGTGCACCAGTCATCCTTGTTGATGGCCACCTGACAGGCGGAGCCAGTACCCCAAGGAGCGCAACCAGTGCCCGTGGTGGTACCCTCAGTGTTGGTGAAGTCAAAGGTCTTGCTCAGAACGATCACACGGGCCTCATCATCACCGAGATAGGAGACCAGCTCATCGGTAGTAGAGGGATAGACGGCGGTGGCACTGCCACCACCGGTAGCGCTAGATGCGAAGCCCTCCGCGGTGCCTGAGACACCAGCGGCCAAGGCCTGGGAGGCGAGGGCGGCAACGGTCGTGAGAACAGCAGCGTACTTCATCCTGGAAGTTTTTCGTTGGGGTTTGAGATGGTATTAAAGAAAGAGTGACAAGAACAGAGACAAAGGAAAGCAAAGAATGACAAAAGTGAGATTGCGTGTGTTGAGCAGGAGAACCAAAAGGCTTTCAGACCAGCAGAACTCATTCTTATACCTGATTTTCTCCAGCACCGTTTTGGATTCGGTCTTGTTAGGGACTCTCATAGTGGGCGGGGAGATTAGTACACAGTACACAACAGAGAGTTAATCTCGAACAGCCTCCACATCCAGGGAAAAGGATGAATGAACGAATCACCGCCGGGATGGATCAGTCACTATACATGGTGAAGCCCTTGCCGATCTCTCCGGAGTCTACGTTGGTTTGGGTAGGTGATCGTCAGCATCAGTGAAACAACTCCACCACGGCCAACCGGTAAAATGTCGGTTCGGCATTGGGGCTCACACTGTTTGATATGGTGGTTTCAAGTAGATGGGTGTTTCTCTGGCACATATTGTGCTGGTTCATTGGTGGAATCCAAGGTTGTCCGATAGGGGAAAATGCATGACGCGGCAGCTCCAGCACTAGTAAATTAAAAATCGGTCACCTTCATTTCTCAAGCTCTTCTCCTGGGGGTGGAAAATCATGATCAATTCTTGCGGGCCAGTTATTCAGAGGGTATCTGCCATGCAGAACATGTTCGCCGGGAAATCGCGAGCGATCTTGGTTGCAGAGAGTTAAGTTTGGCGATGATCGTGGACATTTGTCGGAGAATTTTTCTTGCCATGAGGTCCCATTTAGGGCTGGTCCACATCCGCCCCAACCAAGCTACTATCTCAAAGCCTGAAGGAACCATGCAATTTCCGCTGTGGGATGATCCATCAATTGACAAGAAGTAGAGCTGACTCGGGCTTGATCTTTTAAGCTTAATCTACCATTTAATATACGCTCTTCCAATGAGAGAGCAGGCCCGTCCCTGTTATCTCCCTGTTGGCGCAGACTCTCCCGTTATTGCTGTTATGGTTAATTATTAACGTGGATATCAATCTATCCACATTGTAGTATGATCGGAGAGACATTCTAGAAGGCGTGATTTATTGAACGAGCCTAGGGGGTCTCTCAGCATAGCCAACGCCGCCGATAGGGTGTTACGTATGTCTAGATGAAACACGGTATTACTGACTATGACTCCAAAAGCGACGAGCTCTAGACTCACCACCTGGAGTCTATTAGTCTATTGGAGAACGCCCGTATAAGCGTGTGCTGCCAAGAAACTATGACAGCGCCTCCTGCATGGTACGGAACGCACACTACCGATCTGCCCTAACTCCGTACATCGGCTGGTCGTCCTAAGTTCCCAACATACATCCCGAGAGGAGATACTCCGATCTACTGTGTACTCCGTACTATGTGTATTTTGTCAAAAGGCTCCACTCCACTGGAGTGGGCCCAAAACCTTGTGGTAGTGCTTACACGAGGAGAAGCGGCTGAGGCTGTTCAAAACTCATGGACTGACCTTGAGTTCCGGTTGTTCTGGTCTAAGATTTTTTTTCTCCTTCTTTTGCTACAGGCACTTACGTACCTGATGGATACAGTACAATTAGACTGAGTCTATAATGGTTATCCACAGTGACTGGTTCGGGGATACTATCGTCAAGCATCCATCCATTGCCCAAGCCACTCAACCAATAAAAGGTTCAGACCTAAATGACATGCCTACGAAGCATTTATTAAGGGATAAAACACACTGATGACAAAGCTTATCCTGACATCAAGCTCTTACAAAATTAGCAAAACGACAAGAGGATGGTCTCATTGACCGCTCCTTGCGCAGCGAAGGCGGCTTTGTTCCACCAGTCTCGACAGGGATGTAAAGCACGACATTACCCTGTGCTGTGAATGATGGGAATGTAGAAGGCATCATGCCAGATTCCGATACTCATAGTACTGGTTAAGATCCCGGACTATGCTTTTGACTATGTACACTAATGTTCAACAACCCACAACCTCCATTCAATACGAATGCAGGGTGGTTGACAAAGCCTCCCATTCTTTCACGCCAACACCGGCATATTGTCCCTGAGCACCGGACGCGACTAAGATTGCGCGGATTGCGACAGTATCCACCGTTTCAAACGCCACCACGTTGGGCGTATCGGTCACTTCCAGGGGATACGATGAGGTATTTGCAGCCCGTTGCCACGTACCAGAACCGTCCTTGTATTCGATGTACCATTCCTGGGGAGGCGCAACACCTTCATTAGCCCCAGCAGCATGGTCAGCGAAGAACGCCATAGATGTACCATTAAGCTGGACCGTTCCATTCCAAGAATAAACGAGCGTGCTTATTTGGGGTGAGTCTGTTGCCTCGTAGGAGCTCCAATAGTCTGGTGGTAAAGGGTTCGCTCGAATGATCCCATCATTCAAGGCCTGTGCCCAATACTGAATCGGCGTCGGGTTTGCAGAACTTGCTACCGCCTGGGGTGCCACATTGTAAGTGGGCGGGACTGGCGGTTTAGGCCCGAAGGTCTGTTGCACAACATTGATTTTGGCGGGGGTTTGGCTATCGTCCCAGGTGAGCTTATCAAAGGCAACACTACGGCGAAAGTGACCTCCTCCAATGGCGTCGGCCGTGTGGTACACTAGATACCATTCATCATTCCATTCGACTGCTCCTGGGTGAGAAGTAGTTGAGGATACAATCGGGAGAATTACATCCTGGAACGTCCAGGGGCCCATTGGAGACGACGCGGTTCCGTAGGCGATACAGGCGTGATACGAGGTTGGTGTACAGGGTGAATCAGACCCAGCATTGTTTGCTGCAAACAACATGTAGTACACATCCTGCCTCTTCATCAACCAGGGCGCCTCAAAGTAACCCGTCAGGCTGGTCACTTGCGTAACATTCGATGTCACTGTAACCATATCCGGGTCTAGTTGGTAACCAAGAAGCTGCCCAAAAGTTCCGAAGTAGATATACACGTGTCCATCGTCATCGACAAGCACGGTTGGATCGATGTTCTGGATGGTATTGCCGGGTGGTGGAACCGACTGGGAGATGATCGGGCCCGAGGGGTGAGCATCCTGGAAAGGGCCCGTTGGAGAGTCCGAGACGGCCACGCCGATCGCAAATGCATCTTCATTGGTGCTATCGGCCTGGGTCACCGGGGCGTACAAGTAAAACCGGCCATCATGACCTTGGACCACTTGCGCCGCATACGCACTGCCAGATGCGGCCCATGCAAACACTACCTGAGGGTCTGCGACGTCGGGATCCAACGTCCACGCACCCCCCTCTGGCTTTGCGGATGATGAGACGAGCATCCCCCATTGGTTCATCACGAAGGCATTCTCATCCGGAGGTGCGCTGTCGCGTCCCGTGATAATATACAGCGTGTCATTGACGACTAACGGAGCAGGGTCGCCGGAGTACCACGACCCATTGGACAAGATCGGATTGCCATTTGAAGTAAATGAGAACGGTGAAGAGCTATCTACCTGTGCTGTCACCGTAGCCACGCAAAACGCCAACTTGATCAGCAGCAGAAGCATTGTTTGTAAGGCGCCAGAGGCCGTGCCTTTGGTCTGACGTGCTGAGCAGTACTTAGTTCCAAACTTTATACAGCTTCTACCCATCGTTTCACACGGACTGGCCTCCGAGAAGGACTGGGAAGAAGAGCCAAATTAACCGACGGGACCAGGTACTAACCGAGTCATGAAACAACCTCTGCAAGTCTCAATTTCCATCTCTAGGGGTTCGGCTTTTCCCAAGTCCACCAATAAAATTCCGGAGAGATTTCTCATTGATGGAGGTGGGATATAGGTAAAACGTGACGACAGTAAGGATTACATGGTAGAGGGAGCTCAAGAAGCTCAAATAGATAGATAACTATAGCTGTCCTTCGGTCTATTATCCACATACGTTATCGTGACATTGCGAGGGAAGTTTCTCCAGGGAGTACGCGGCCCGTGTGCTGCAAGATATATATATCTGAGTATGGTTATTGAAGGACCTTCACAGATGTGTGGACTTGTCGTAGCAAATCAATTGCATTGCCCTAGGATTCCTATCTTGGAGAACCATGTCAGAAGTGTAAGAATCTACTTGTCAATGAGATTGTATTTCGTTTGATATCTTGTTTGCTGACGCGTGACTCTTGTTTGTGGCAGCGACAAGTGGCGGTGCATCGCGTGGTTGTTGCCCCAGGCAGGAAGGAATGTGACCGAGAGTGCGCCGTCCTTAGCGCCCACACTTGTTGCGCATTGCTGTGATCGCACAGCCAATGCTGAGAGCATAGAGCTACGAATCACAACATACGGGTGCGGCGATAGATGGGAGAGTCTGCGGCGATCTAGTGTGATTGTTCTTTAAAGCTACTTGATAGTGCTATCCCTTCATCACCTTCTAAGGCTTACAACACAGCAGGCCTCTCCAACCAGTCTAAGTTACTGCCTGGCCACCGTGACAGTCGCGGAGCCTCCTGATAGATCAACCGCCACACCTCCCCTTGTCTGGTCCCCGCTGGCTGTGACTGCGTACGCGTCGTTTGTACCAGGATTCTCAACCCATACGATCGCCGTGGTCGCATTGGATGTCCCTCCGATAAGCTTCAGTTCCAGAGAGTTTGGTCGAGTTACGGAAAATGAGAATTCCTCGATTTGGCCAGCATTTATCGTGACGTAGACACCCATTGACGCAACATATACACGTCGCCGGACGGCATCACGCGGTTGCACGGTCACTGTGTCGCTCTCCACGGACAGATTGCCGCCGTATGCTATGATGCCGACGTCAGGGTCGTCGACGATGTATGTACCAGCGCCCAGCATCATTCCGAGGAAGTTAGGACCGTAGTCTCCGGAATAGTCGTCGCCCTTGAGAGTATCGGGAAATGAGTGGAACGCGTTGTACATCGAGCCGTCCTCCCGGATATTGCTTAACGGGCCAGTGATGCCGCCGTAACCAACCCGGAGGAGATGAGTATCAGTCGGATTTTGTCGAAACTCAGCGAGAAGAGGCAATGCGTTGAGGCTGGAACCATAATGATGAATCATGCGCTCAATCCGCTGGAGCTTCCCGGCATAGCTAAAGGATCTTAGTAGTGGAACGACAGATGGAGAACCGAGTCCTACATGAAATCCCAGTAACGTCGGGCGTTCCCATTCCAGCCCCAATGAGATACTGTCGGCATCAAGCCCAAAATGCTATTGATGGTCTTCGTCGTTGTCTGCGTGAGATTGAAATAACTTTGCTCGTCGCCATTGTTAACTTCCGGGCACGAAGATACCGCAAGGAAATCCTGCGTAAGAGAGAGAGAGAGAGAGAGAGAAAAGAGTGACTTACTTGCTCCAGTAATAAACGCCCTCCTGACCCGTACAATCCCACGCCATTTCACTTCCAAAGGGTTCCGACTGCGAGTCCCACGCTTCCGCGCGAAGTTTCATGGCGGCCTCTACTGCGTCCGCCTCTTGGGTCCATCCTTCACGTTGCAGGTCTGCCAGAAGCTCCCCGACAACAGTTTCTCCCATCAGGCCCAGGCGCGAGTAACCCACCAGGCCGTCTCCGGCAGAATTTGTCGCAAAACACGTCACGGTCGTATTGTAAGCCTGGCCCAGGTACCACTGCCACGAGTGCACCTTGAGAAGCGTCGGGTTGTCGCGGCCGACGCGATACAATGACCAGTATGCTCCAATAACGTGGATATAGTCATACGCACGATCAGTGGAGTATGAAGCATCCTTATTCCAAGACCACCAATTTCCCCAGTCGATATTGCTGCTGTACTCATAATTCGGGAGTTGTTCTGGATCGTAGTAGAAGACGCTCTTACGAACCGTAAAATCGGTGTTTTGAATGGTACCAAAAAGCACTTTGGACGCAAATTCTTCCAGCTTCGCCACCTCCGCCGCGTTCGGAAGACCGTGCTCTTTCATCGTGGAAGCGAGAAATATGGCGCCGCCTTCGTCCATGAGTCCAGCAATCCAAACTCGCGCCTCTTGAAGCACCTGTGCTTTGGTAGCCTCGTCATACGTGATCACCGAGGGTGCCCGACCGAAGGGGTCCTTCTCGTCGTCAAACCACATGGCAGTGGTTGAGAAATCACCCAACTTGGAGATCACATCCGGGGCAGTGTCTGTGATGAAGTAATGGACTGTCTGGACTTTTCCGTCCGCGTAGGAGATGGTGACCTTGGTCCTTCCCCAGGCTGATTCGGTGGGAGAAAGGGAAACTAAGTTGGATGAAGGGCGTGCAAAGTCGAAGGCATCGTTGTCGGATACGATCTTGGAGACATTGGCCGAGTGAAAGATGAAAAGCTGTGCCGTAAGGTCGCGGGGAACGACATATCCTGTTCCTATGGTCAATGGGGTATTTGTCCCCCGGACAGCTTTTTGAATACCGCGCACCCCATCCTTTACCACGGAGAAGCGAAGGCCTACCGTGGTGGATTCGCCGGGTTTGAGGCTGCGTGCGGTTGGCTCATTCCATGGATTCACCTCAGCCCATTCCTTCTCCGCATATGCCTTTGAATGAATCTGCCACTCATAGAACCCTTCGAATGTTTGGCTACCGTACCCGGTGTACTGGTCAGATACCTCCGCGAGGTTGCGCCAGGCTTCGAACGGGGTGCTCGTATTGACCAACGGGGTGATAATCAAGGCTGGACCCTGTCCGGAAGTCGGAGTGAATTGTAGATAGCCGGCGTCCAGCCCAATGTACGGGTCCACGAGGGAGCATTGCGCTGTAACCTCATCCGCCGTGCGATTTGTAAAAATACTGTTGGACTCAATCGGGAAGCCCAGGCTGCCGATTTCTACGCTACTGTTGCCCTTGTTCGTGAGGGTGAAGCTCAGTCCTAAGTCTCCATCGACATCCAACCATTGGCGAACAACTTGTAGAGCAGAGCTGCCAGGCAACGTGGATGTTAGATCGGCCGCGGCGAGCGCATCAGCGTCAAGCGACTTGACAACGGCTCGAGCCTGTGAGGAATCACCAGCAGTCCATTCGGTATCCCCCACCGCGCGATACCGGAAGGTGATGTCTCCAATATGGTACTGACCGTTGGCTGCTCGGTACGGCAAGTAATCCGACGGTAAGAAGTCAAAGGATGATCCGGATGGCCTGAGCGATGCTAGGATCTGGGCGTCCGTAACGAGCCGAAGGTCGAAGTGGTCGGTCTTCAGATTGGTATAACCATTCGCTAGGCCTAGATCATCACTCTGACCCCGGACGAGGAAGGCCGAGGCGGAGATCAGTGCCAGCGACGTATAGAAGCGCAACAACCCCATTGCGCAGATGGCGACGAGTAAAGCATTTTACGCCCGTCACTCAGAGCGCACGCCACATTCAAATATGCTTCCCCTGACGATACGGGGTTGAACCCGCCCCCAGGCAACACTTGACATCATGGCTGGGTTCCATTAGGGTAGTTTTCCTGAGGGGAAATTGCCCAGTGTCCGACCTGCATAAGCGCACGTCGGCTTCGCATCCCGTTGATATGCAGATTCGCCGATTGGTGGACACGATTGATTCAGGGGCAGATATAGTGAGACATCTCGCTGTAACCCTGATCAATCTCGCATCATCTGATTGATTGACTTGAACTCGAGAGGATGGCAACTCCCTTTAAAGTGCGGAGACAGAGACGGTTGCATTGACACTCGGATAGCCATCCATGCCTATTAACCGATGCATGCGACGATCACTTTTTCCCGCACGGGCTTCCGACCGCAAGATGAGAAAAGCATGGCTCCACCGGACCATCAGAGCATCCCAAGACAAGTACTAGGAATGCGACCCTTGAAAAATCAGGAATCTCCGAACATGGATAACCGACCGTTGATCTTCAAGACGCCGTATCTGAGGCTACATTAATTCGACTTGTCTCCCTGCAACTTACATCCAGCCGGGTGTCGATTTTTTTTTTTTTTTCAGCATGCTTTTCAAGCAGAGGAAACACTCAGAACAGCTATTTCAGGGGCGTTACCCTGGTTACTGGGCCCACTGTGCAAGGTATATCGCTGAACCGAACAGTCCGAGTGTTGCAGGCCAGAGGTACAATTTCCCTCAAAACCCTAATTACCTGCTCTGGGTTCCTCTACCGTCTACGTGTTTGCAACATGAGAATTGATGGAGTCAAGGCTTTGATCAGCCGTACTATCTGGCGTACAAATTAGCACCATTGTATCAGCCGCTATCAAGTCGACCTGAGCTTGTAGTATGACGCCGGTAATCGCGGACTATTAGCACCGGTATCTGCTACGCTGCTCACATTAACCTGAGTGCTGACAACAATGTCCCCCCCACGATTGTGGCAAAGCTCCTCCTCCGAGTCTGCGTGTGAAATGTTGGTAGCGCCTTGTTTCAGTCTCTGGACAATGCTGCCTTTGATCATCTTCCGATTTCCGCGGGCTTTCGAAGTCGTTCCCAGTTCGTACGAAGATGGCTTCCGACCGCTTGAGCCGTACAAAGTTCCTGAAACATGTGTCCTCCAGACCGATCGGAGGGAGGGCATATTGGCTGTCATGATCGCCGTGCAGAGCTCAATTGTCGTGACGATCGCAACGGAGCCGTAGACGTAAAAGGTCCTGGAGCCGCTGGCCAGTTGCACAAGGACGATGAAGCGGAGAAGGGACACCAGAATTGTGCTCCCACCGACGGTAAAACAGGCAATCAGTCCCACTCGTCGGCGTGCAGACATCTGTAGGGTCCATAGGGGATATATCGGCAGAATGTAGATGAGGAGATCAGTCAAGACGTTCTATGAGGTGCGAGGCTATCAGAACTCCGAGCCTAGACGGCAACTTTTCCGGATATTGTTTCAGCTCACCATGCTTGCAGGAAAGTACAGCGTTACTGCCGTGGGGATACACTTCGCATTCGGATGGGCCTCCGGATGGAAGAAGGCATCCAACGGGAGACATTGCAGCCCGTAAAAAAGCAGAACCGCCAAGGTCTGCGCCGAGGTAAAGGCCATCACTCCATATATGGTCCGTTTGTACAATGGCGAGATACTCAATACTCGAAGATAGAAGGTCAAAAAGGACATTTTGATCAGCCATTGGCAGAAGATATACACGAATTCAATGACGAAGAGAAGCTTTCAGATGGGTCAGCGAGTGGGATGTACGACTCATCATGGCCGACTTACCGTCACAATCTTTAGCAAGTTCTCGGGTGGAACGTCTTTATCCTGTCTATAATTATAAAGAGGGTCTGTGAGTATGACAAGCACCTATCCTCAAGAACGATCGACTTACTTTCCCCCTCCGAGCCTAATCATCTGCCCCAAGATGCCCTGGTTGACGAGCCACGTTATCTACCACTGTCAGTAATAAGTCTTCAATGAAAAGGAAGACAAACCAACACTCGCAGCTACCATAAACCAGTCGTCGGCGCCAAAAGATTTGGAGAGGCAAAGGCGAGAGTATATTCGAAGGAGACACGACAAGCTGGTGATGACTACGAATGGCATCGACACAGCCCAAGTCATAGGCTGCAAGTTTTCGTTGATCCCCATTCCATGAAGGTCTTATCACCTGAAAACCCTCATGAATCGCACTGCCAGATATATAATGTTGGATAACCACGGGCATCTCGTTGCCTCTTTTTCTCTCTCTGCTTCCTGCTCATTTTCCACGTCCCACCGGCATTTGATCCTGCATAGGAGAGTGAACCAACTAGGGCTGGATCATCGATGAAGTGGAGCTTCTCGGGTTTGGCTGACTGTAGCGTCCTGTCAAGGAATTTAGCGCGTAGATGCTCCCTTTTTCAAAGTAGTCTAGTCTCACCCATTTTACTTACAGAGGCCTTTGTTGCCTCTATTCCGATAGGGTCGTAAGTAGCCCCTATGCCCACTTTGCTTCTCTCAAGGCATTCAACCGGAGTAGGCGACCAACGAGAGGCCTGGCCTCAAAGAATTCTCACTCACGTTTACTGTTCCAAAGTCCACCAGCAAAATAAGGAGCCAATAACGGCTTCTGAGTTACGAGACCAGTTCGGCACACTTCAAGATTTAAGGCGCTTACATGCTTCAGTAGCCCTTCACTACGGGTCAATTATTCTGTCCGCGATACTGTATGTCGGTATGTATGTACTATGACTCTGGGATGGAACACAGGATGAAGGGGTATTCCCCGTTGGCAACGATGCTGTGGAGATCGCCATTCGTTTTGTCTACTTTCTGAACGTCCTCCACAAGCCCCACTTGGGGTATATTCTCATTGGAGTTGTTCCTAGATAGGGTCCACACGGGATATTCGCGGTCTTCATTCGGCCTCCCCTGGCGTGCAAAGATAGCACACTCGGAAGTTTGCCGCCCTTGGAAGACGGCACAGAGATTTGGGTAACGGCTTGCTAGCTTCTGTAGGAGATGATCTGCATCCTCATGCATCTACGCCAACTGACAACTGACCCTATCTTCTGGACTGGGCAATGGGCGGACCAGTCGTTGAGGTGGCATATCAAAGACAATCGAATTGTGTGAAAAACAACAATTAACGGTCTTGAATGAAGATGGTCTGGGTGATGCCGGAATGCTATACTCGCCGAGACGTTGACTATTCAATAACCTAGTTGTTCTAATGGCATATTGTCCCTTGAGCATGAACCCTAGTTTGAGGAGAAAGACTGAGCCGCGTCGGTGGCCACATTATTGATCCTTATTATCCACAGTAATCTGTGACCTGTATACTACCTGGATGCCATCTAGTCCGCATACGAAAGTACTGTATGGAAGGATCAAGATCCTAGATGAAGTGGACCTTAATATAGTCTGATAAGGCCGCAAACCCATCAAGGTCCACCGGCTATCATATCAATATTTTTTAAAAGGATGCACTGAGCCATGGCTAGCTTCACCGAACCCACTTTCCAGGGTCATTAAAGCTTCTCCCCGCAACCTTGGTCACCACAGTGGTAATAATACTGTGTAGCTTCTGTGTACTTTGGTTTGGCGAGGCAAGGGTGTTAAATAGAGTTAGCCTCTAGTCATGGAGTGTTGTTAAGGTTGACACCCTAGGCATAGGTCCTGTATAGGCTTGAGGTCCACTGCAGTATCTTCAACCGTAGGCGAGCCTAAAGGAATCCGATACTCCATGCTCTATGTGATCTGAACACAACGAATCTCTCTGAAAGTCGCTGCTGTAATGTTCCCAAAACTCTGGTCAACGAACGTATAATGTCCGGCCACGCCTTTCACTCGACTATTGCATGTCATCTCCACGAGCCGAATGATCTCCGGGGTATTTTGATAGTCCGGCAGACACAAACCAGTTTCGAATTACTTGGCATGTAAGTGACAGCTTTGGGTATCGGCCTAACGACACCCCTGGATTCGAAGGAGGCTTTATTGGGAAAGCTAGACGATAGACATCCAATCACCCCCGAGTAATGCTGGTCCACCTGATGCCTAGAAAGCTTTCTAGTTCATCTTTAGGCACAATCATTGGCTAGGGCTCTCGGCATTTGAACGGGATGCATGCTGTGTTGAACGCATAGATACGCTGTTAATAACCCTGAAGACCCCATCACCACTTCAGTCTTGGCTGTTTCCCTTCCCTGGAAAATCTTATAGGTTTGTTTTTTTTCTTTTTTTTTTTCACTTTCCTGTAAATCCTGAACTACTTTACTATCGGACAAGCCATGGCTCCCAGTGCAGTGAGTGCCCAACAGCTCGCAGAAGCGAAAGCCAAATTCAAGCAGGACGGATGGGCCGTCGTCCCTAATGTGATCGATGCCGAAAAAGCAACAGAGGTCGTTGATCGCCTTTGGAAGGCAAAGGAAGAGAGTGAGCGGCGAGGCGATCCAACCTACCTGGACTGGCTGGATCCCAACTCCAGCAACGTCCGTATATTCTACCTGATGGAACTGGATCCTATCTTTCGCGAGCTAATCTCACACCCTGTCGCTGTGGAGATGGTTCAGTCCGCACTGGGCCAAAACTTCCTTGTCTCCAACTTCACAGCGAACATTGCACTGCCCGGATCCAAGTCCATGGGCCTACACTCCGATCTCTCCCTACAGTGCCCCGATCCCTGGTTGTCGACTTGGGGTTTGAACGTGATCTGGTGTTTGCATGATGTTTACTACGAGAACGGCGCCACTTTGTACATCCCCGGGAGCCACCATTGGAAGACCAAGGCGGAGGTGCCCTCAGATGAGGAGGCAAGGAAGCTCCTGGTGCCATTTGAGGCCAAGGCTGGGTCGATCATCGTGATGGATGGGCGCCTCTGGCACACGTCCGGTTGCAATATCACTCAGGATAAAGAGCGGGCGCTTTTGTTCGGGGCTTATAATGCCCCGTTCCTAAGAGGCCAGGTGAACTGGGGTGTTGGGCTGTCGGAGGAAACGAAGAAGACCCTGAGTCCTCAGCTCCGGGAATGGCTAGGAGTTAATCGGGACGGCAATCTTGGGGTGGTGACAGGAGTCAATGATGTCTTTGCTGAGGGTGCTGCTCCTCCTGCCCATGCGTGATCATACGATTTCCGTTCCGCGTAGTTATTGTATTTATGAAGTTGGATACATGAAATTGATATCCTCATCCTACCATTGCCACTTTTCAGGTCGCAGTAGGAATGCCTGTTCCTGGCCTATCTCCTGACATTATATGATCGAAACACTACGTTGCCAGGCGCTATACTCATGCACCAAGAAAATTAGAAGAATGAATATGTGGAAGAGAAACTAGCACAGAGAGTAGGATTAAGAAAGTATGTGAATCGCAAGGGGTATCCAACAGAGGCTAACTATAGTTCCATAGCACATCTATTTACAAAAGCCACCATCTAAAATAGTTCGTTTCGTCAGATCATCGCTTATCCAGCCTTCAATGAGCGCTACTGTATCTCCAACAAGCTTGTCATAGTATGTGCCCCGCGGAAGAAACATTGACTGATGAGCCGTGATCTCGTCGATGCCCTCCATCTGCACTGGGATCCACAGGTGCTCTTTGCCATGGGATATATCTTTCGGAAGGTAGCAGAACTGCCGGCGGGCTGCTGCCTGGGACTTATTGGAGATCTCACGGCCCATTTTAGGGTTCTCATGTTGGCCATCCGCTACGGTGCTTTGCATAACCGTCGCCACAGAAGACTCTAAATGCAATGATGAATGCTGGGCACCACTTGATTTAGGACGTATATCCTCCTTTCTCCCCAATAACCCAGCAGAACCAACCAAACAATGTGGTGCTGATTTCCGCCGAGCATGGCCGGGTGTGTGGTCCACTTCGAGCATATTCGTTGCATCGTTCAAGCTTGCTTCCCAATCCGGTTTATGAAGGTCCTCATTCTTGACTATGTGAGTTGGAACTGAGTGGTCTGTTCCACCTGCTCTTACTGTCCCCGTACTCTTCGTGAAGTAATTCACGAATCGGACTCGTGAGGCACCACGGCTCTGAGCCTGGTAATCTTGGCTTAACTCATCGATCGCCTCCAGCTTCATGAGCTGTTTATGTCGCTTGAAGAGCTCAGGGTAGTTGTTCATACATCCAGCGTGGTCATAATACGAATAAGCATACTGCAGAATGGACCTCGATAAGTGATGTGAGTATTTCGAAACGAAATGCCATGCGCCATCCCAGCCAGTCCATCGCGTTAGCTTCACGTCATTCTGAAAGGCTGGGTTGAACGTCGTGTCTGGGCTATAGATGCCCTCATTTATGGATGCAATCGAATCGATGGTGTTGCTCGTTTCGTCTGGTTTGTGGCGGAAAAGTCTCCCAATGCCAGTGGTGACCACGCGAGGATGAAGGCCAAAGAAAGGCACATCAAAGTTGACTAGTCCCAATATCCGATGGTTCAACGTCGTGTCCGGCACACGCCGGGTTCCAGACTGTGCTGGCATCAGTGCAACCTCTGCGCCGACGATGCCTCCCAGGCTGTGACCCAAGAGAACAACATCTACATCTGGAGCTTCATGGGGCGAAAGCCTGGGAATGCTCAGTATATTTCAGATACGATTAGATGGACTCGCCCGGTTATCTCACCATTGGCTAAAATTGTCTCGGGCTATATGCACCGGTCCTCGAGTCTTATACCGAGGATAGATCTTCGTATAGACCACATGGGTCTCACGTAACGATATTGTTAAAAGATCATGAACATGTTTGGGAAAGTCATGGAAGCTTTCTTCGGATCCAATGAACCCATGGATGTAAACCAGGAGTAGTCTACGTTTCCCTTCGTTGGTGCCTTGGTCAGACTGGCTCAGGGCTAGCGAAGCTGTGGAGCCATGATATCGACTCTGCCCGACCGTAGTATATAGGCCGGACCCTGGCGGAAGCAAACCAGGCGACGGCTCGGTAGATTGAATCGCAGAGTAACTGGGCGGGTTGTCTTCTAAAGGGCAATGGGGCTCGAGTATGCTGGGATTCGCAGCGGACGACATCGCGTTGCAGCTTTCCGGATGATTGAATTATTTCCCCACTGCAACCGTAACCACTGGCGTAAGACCTCCAAATGGCCTTTTCATGTACCTGAGTCTGAGTGAGTTGCATAACAGTTACACTACAGCAGCGACATATGCGACGAGAAAGTCCCTGTTGATCAGGCTACCGTGTGGCATTGAAGCTCGTACTCGTATTCTCTCCAAGCCTCGAACGGGTCCACTTGCGAGACTGAGGTTGACGAATGAGGATCCCATGGGGATTCTTGGCAATAGGCTCTAATCTAAAAAAAGAACCTAGCAAGACAATGGATTTCGTGCATGGGGTACTGGGGTAGGCGTATCTCATCTATGAATCCTGGACGAACTTCTTGGTGGCGCCCGTTTCAGCCGTATATACTTGCTTGCGACCTACGAAGAAAGACAAAGAAAAACAAATCACGAAATTGAAGGAAATACTGCAGTTTAAGAAATGCAGTAACCCGCCTGAGCATATATATATTGAACAGAAAACCCATTCAGTGGGAAATTCGGTGAAGGGCCGTCTCTCCCTTGCGAGACACGCCATGTATGTTATACTCGTAAAACCTGTGATTGACTGGCTACATACTCGCTACAACCCCGAATCTCATTTGCTTCAATTTTCAAAGCGAAATGAGTTTGGCCTTGGTTTTTCATTTATTCCTTATACTCTTGGTGTCCGTTCGCAGAGAGATACCGGGAATCCGAAAATAAGGCATCATTCGCGACTTCGTTCTTCCGCTCGTATACCAATGGAAGCCACTAGTATTGTTCGTGGAAAATGAAATACCAATCTGCCAGTCGAGAATTTTACCATCAGCGCCTTAGAGAGTTCTATTTAATGCGTGCCCAGACTCGTTCTTCGGACCCTAGAACCGGTGGGGCGTATCTGGAGAAAAAAAAAACGCTGTACTTCAACTGGTTATTACTATATACAAAACCCTAATATACATATTATCGGGGATCACTCCAGAGAGGATCAATGAGATATACAAGACCATGGGCTACGGCCGCAGCGAGAGGCGCCACCTGCAGATTCGCTCGTCAGTATACAGCCTCATGGAAGATCGCCGGAAGAGAACATACCCAGTGCACCCAATGATAGCCGGGGAACTCCGATGCGACATAAACGCCAAAGCAACGGGCGGGATTGAGACCTGATCATCAACCTGTTAGTACGATCCTTCCCTGGCGGTCCTCGCCGGTCAAGCTTACTGGCTCCAATATACCCCGGCCGCGTGAAGGCCGTCGCCCAACAGACCACTCCCAGGACGACACCAACCAACCAAGGCCCCGCGGCATGCCCGAAGATCTTCGCTTGACGGGGATCCAGGGCCACGCCGAACGCGAGGAAGATCAACACTAAGCAGGCGAAGAACTCGATAATGAGGGCGGCGTTCACCGGCACTAGGGAGGTGTCCACATGGCAACCTCCGACGGTGAAATCCCGGGATCCGTAGGCCGTGTGAATGGCGAATCCCGCTAGCGCGCCCCCAAGGGTCTGGCCTGCCATATATAAGATGGCCCGAGGGAGCGAGATGATCCGCGCGAACAGCGTGGCGAGAGTGATGGTGGGACTAATGTGGCCGCCGCTCGACGGCGCAAAGGTATAAATGAGCAACGGCGTCAGCAGGAGATTGGTGATCCCGCCGAACAGGGGCGAAAAGAAGGTCAGCGTGTGGTAGATGCCAACTTCGGTTTTGGGGGCTTCGACGGCGGCGGGAGCGTGCAGGGTGACCCATGCGGAGATAAAGACGTTCATCATACTGGCTGGCAGGGGGGGACCCAAATTAGTTGAACGTTCACTACTGCAAGGGTCCAAGATAAGATTCAAAAACGCACCAATGCATTCCAGACAGGCAAACTTCCACAGATCCAAACTCAAAAATCCACGCAGGTCCAAGATTTCGCTCAACGACATCCAGGGCGCCGCGTCCGGCACCTTCTCCAGGACCTTCTCATTGCGCGGATCACTGCGATCGACTACAAAATCCTGATTCCCTCCCAGTCGTCCAGCGAAGGGAGCAACCGCAGGAGTCAATTTGCTTTGCGGGTCATGTCCCTCGTATTCAGGGAGATAGGGCACCACCATGTTTTGCAACTGGCCAGTAATCGAATCGCTCACCCTTACTCAACTGGGTGTGATTCAAAGATAAGAACGAAGGGAACAGGGGGAGATAAGACTACATTTTAATCCTCTGGCAGGAAGCTAGAAGATAGCTCCTGTCAGACTCGGTTAGAGACTACGCGATGGCAGCAGGACGAGTAGAGCCTCCGAGTCGTCTCGGAAAGAGACCTGCACGGATGTCTAGGGATGCGACAACTCGGCAATCCGACGTCGCTGCATCGGTGTGGGGCCGCTTGGCAAGATAAGAATGCAGTTTTAACTATTTTCTGGAATTGGTTTGCAAATACGTTTTGTCGAAATAAATCCCAGCAGCCACTCAGAGACGGGGAATCGGATTGATAGCTGGATTCCATCGCCGGCTCCTCCGCTAGGGCTAGAAGATAGAAATATGGGTCCTCTCGGTAAAATCACAGCCGACGAGTCTAAACTCTTTCCCGGCTCAAATGCCCTGGCCCCTTGGCATATATCGTGCCTGGTTCATTCCCTTCTGAGCCCGGGAGGCGACCCTCACGCGGGGAGGACGTTGGCGATGGAAGAACGTCTGGTACCCAGACTCCAGACGTATTTCTGGGTGAGATGCAAGTGTGCCTTCATCTAATCATCATATCGTATCTGCGTGGGATCCGGCACTTGCCCCAGACTTTAAGCGAGCCGAAAAGCCGAGCGTTCGCCCAGAATTCGCCACGGCGAGAAGGGGGCAAACTCGTCGTTTCGACCAGAGAGCCCCCCTATTGCTTGTGGCGTAGATAGCTCCTACATCATGCTCTTCCATTGTCTACTTGATTTATGTTCATCGAGCATGTATACTTCTCGTCGGTCGTGGTGGATTCTTTTTCCGTGGTACTTAGGGCTGGCTGGCTGGCACGGTTCTCCGGGAGAGAATATTCCATGAGCACTAGTGATCGAGTACTCACCAAATTGAACCGATCTTCGGACCTTTTGCATTCCCTTTGCATCAGGAGATCCGTTGCCCATCGGAAATCTTCGGGATGCCAATACTCTGGGCTCAGAGTTGACCAGGTCTAGGTCGCGGGCCCTAGATGCCTCCGCCGGTCTATGAACCATTCCGGGTGGATAGAGATGCCTGTTCCTATTCCCGGATGCCCTTCCTACAGTCCTCGCGATGTTAAGGCCACGCTGGCTTATTGCGCACGTCTGCATCTGGAACGGACCTGGCATCTCTAGTTGCGACCGTACGTAGGTGGAGCTGGAACTTTACGCTCGGAGTTAAGCCACTCGTAAGCAGACTGGTAACTAAAATCCCTTAGTGCTTGAGTAGGTCACTCATGTCGCGCAACCAAATTCGAGTTCATCCGTCGTGTTTCATGGTTGGCAACGTTAGTTGCAGTCCAGACGGTGGAGTGATATGGCGTCAGTATAACCCCGTTTCTTGCATATACCAAAGTCCCGTTCAAGGGTCTGGAGATAGTCCTTCTGCAGTTCAATGAAACGAACGATATTCAATTCTCGCCTTGACCCACATGGTTCATCCACCCGATCTTTGATAACGATCTTGATGTCATTTCGAAGTGTAATATAATTATACAGATAGGCTGAGTGTAGGAGGTTCTCACCCTCTCAGAGCAATTGCACGCCCGGCAATTCACCGGCCCAAGGCTTGTGCACGGACAATGAATCTATCGCTATCTTTGGAGTCGACTGGAAATACCAGGCGTTCATTTCCGTAGAGCCGAATGAACCTGGGGCTTTCTCTGATCGATCTCAGCCCTGGCATGTCCACAAGTCGGCTGGTGTTAAGGCACATGGCAGTCAAATCTCTTGAACGCTGATACTCGGAATAATTCGTCCAGATCAGTGAAGGGAAAGTGAGCTGGTCGGAGTCTCTCAGCGCTCGCCGCATGGCATTTTCAAGACTCGACGGATGTATGAATACGTCTCCCTGACCAAACAAATGAATTCAAGTGCTCTAGCCCCGTAATGTCATCCCTAATTCAATTATCCCCGTGCTTGAATGGCCTGGCGAAGGACAGGCGCAAAACACTACCTGACGCCGCCATTCTCTGACCCCAAATGTACCCCGAGACGCGACAGACACTCATTCAGGAACATCCACTCCACTAAAGGATAGATCCTGGCCAAGCTCACCGACACCGTGGTCGACACATGCTACTCAATATAGAGAAGACATATATCCTGCGAAAGTGCGATGGCTTAGCCCTCATTATGTCATTCTGTGCCTTCCCACAGTGTACCAAACAATATGGAGGGCTCCTATCCAACGATAACCATGAGTTGTCCGCGGCCTGGCAGAACACGCTTTGCAATAGAGCCGTTGTGGAAGAAATCCTTGGGCTTTCCCTTAACAGCCTGCTCGTGGAGCCGTGCTGAATATTGTAGGAGAGTATTCGGGGTCCTGGGAGCAATAACGGGCTTTCCGGTAGCGTTACTCGACTGTTTTAACTACACATGTCAATATATGCTGGGCTATTGGCCAGCTGATCGCACCCAATGTCTTAAGGGCCATGTTGCGGCGTTCTGACCAGTGGACCCACCGCACTCCATATGCCCTCCATAGATGTGGCATTAATCATTGGTGTAGCTCTGGCAACGGAGTCAATATGGTGGTTTGTTCGCTACGGCAAGCGGCAGGCCACGAAAGCAGCTCTTCGGTGTCTAACGATACCTATTGCTGATCCTACCTTCAGCATCGATGATATGGTTGAGGTGACGATATACACAAATGAGATGGAACACGGAGCCACCAAGGGTATGTCCTACGTTGCGCCGACATATGCTGTCTTCCATGGATCGCACAACTACTCTATGGAAGCTCGTCTAGGAAAAGCCCCACATGCTTCCTTTAGCATGGAGTAAACGAGCCAAACTCCTGTAGCTCCTCCATTGACGAGTACGCCTTGGGATATCCCTTCAGTTTGAGCACAATGGGGGCTCGGGGATCATCAAAATCCCTAGCCCTGGACATGGAATCCCTACGTGTCGTGTCAGGACACAGGTTCGATTGCTCATGTTCCCGATGGGTATCAAAGATTACTCCTGGGGAGCCGCAACAACGGTGGTGGGGGTAGTAACACCAAGGAGACGAGATATCTTTGCCAGACTTTCAGTAACTTGTAAGGAGGTTGGCAACAGGGGTGTGACCGTTCGAGACGAACGTCGGTTTGTAATGGGGCCTGCTTGTTTCAGGCAGTATTGGTTGCATTACATGTTAGGGAGTAGTATGTGGTAGCCCCTAATGACATGCCAGTTTAGCCTTGGAGAGGCTGACATATACAAATAACTAGTATCCTTTCTTCAGTGCAGAGCACCCAACAACATCGCTTTCCTTTCTTGGGAATGCCACTACTAGCTAATATCTCTGGTGTCGGGGGGCGGACGGTGTCGAGTGAGAGTAAGAATGATCTCACCTTTAGATTTTCTCGATGCAAGCTCAACTACTCCATTCCAGGCAGAACCGGTTGATCTCGCAACCATAACCTCGACAAGATTACTGGTTGATGCCGACGAGCCAAACCATAGCGACAACGTATACGGCGTCGAGATAAGGTCACCGAGCGCGAAGAAGTATACGAGGACGCAAGCCAACACGACAAACCGATGGTTCCTGTCTCCACCCGAAGATAATGAAAGTGAGAGAGAGAGAGAGCCTTTGGTATTGTATATTAGAACAAGAAATGAATGGTCAACTCTCGTCTGCTAAGCAAAAGGGAAGACTCGAGAAACGGAGCAAAAGCCACGGATTTATGATACAAAGCAAGAGGTGCACTTTCCATTCTTTCCAGCTTCCCTTCTTTCCATCCAGACAGGATCTAGAAAGCCGACTTGGGCAGGCGTGGGTGAGGATGGTAGCGGTGTCGAACTTGGATACAGCAAGGACATTCAGCCGTGCAATGGCCGTATACACCCATTTCCATCTTGCCATTGGGATACTTATAGATCAATGGGCGGTAGTATGTCAACAGCGGCTTTTCACAACACCCACAAGCGCGTCCACAGCATCCACCGGTGTCCGCACATGGCAAACGATCCATGACCCAACTGTACGGGCGGCCATATCGATCTCGGTGAGAACGGAGAAGTGCAATCTCCACCACATTCATGGCTAGAGGCATTGTCTCGTCCATAGTAAGCAAGGCCCTATTGCTTGTCCAGTATGCCTCCATCAGCTCATTGACTTCATCCTCCCATTTCCCCTCGCGCGGGTCGCAAGCTTCTTTGTCGCCTGGCGGCTTTTCCTGAGACTCGCCTTCGAGTTTCGAGCGTGCCACCGGTTTGAGACCGAGTAAGCGACGCCTCCGCTGCAAGATCGCATAACCAAGATTTCTTTCTTCAAGATACGGTGTAATCCACGATTTGAGAGCCTTGTCCCATGCGTCGCGATCGAACCACCTTGCCGATTCTTCCTCCCATTGCCGATAAGCAATGTCAAAGTTCCGCTCGCATTCGGGTGATTTGGACATTCTGTACTGGGCAACAGCAGCTTCCCTTGGTAGGGGTCACAATAGCGTTGCGGAAAGTAGGGTTTGCGCAAGGCAGGTTAAGTGTGATATTGCATCTGCTCGGGGGAGATTTGTTGGATGATGGTCACCCGTTCATCTTGGACATCGAGAGCATGAGTCACATTCTATTGTGATCTCAGGATGAGCACTAGACCACGCGTAATCATTCGGTCTTCTGGTTTCTCGCAGAATTCAATCCAGCCATGGATAACACAGCCGCTTTCGACATCATACCGAGTGACACTACGAAGACATTCTTTTCGACGTCGGCTCTCGTGTTTTCACTGTTTTGAAGTAGATATATTTGCTCCTGGATATTTATCATTTAAACCTATGGAGCACAGCTGATTTTACCTATCCAGCATGTCAGCACTGCCGACGAGATGGATATGTAAGGTGGTCTACCTACTGGCCATTGAGGTCAACAACCAAAGGGGCCCGATTATCGCTTGTAGGCTGTAGCCTCGGGCAGGAACTTTTTAAAATCCTTCATCAGATCTGGCTCCCCGTCAAAAAGCTCCTCGACCTGCTCATACACCTTCCGCAAAGGCAGCGACTCCCGCTGGTACGCCTGCAAGATCAGAAGAAACTCGGTAAAAAGTTCCGGGCGCTCAGCGAACCGATCCTGGCGGGCAAGTACTTAGCATGGGATACAAAGATACCATGTTCTTGAACGAGATCCTTACCTTCACCTTATTCACAAAGGAAGCCGCATCCCCAAGCCCCATACAACCGTCATTACCTGAACCTTTCTGCGACGAGCGCCCAGGCTTAGAGGACGACATGCCTGTCGTTGCAATTCACTCTGGCGCTACACCTTCCACCTTTGACGTGCAAGTCAGATTCCTTCTAGACGCCCTGAATTTAAAATCGTATCTTATTAGTTATGACCACTTCAGCCGCTCCAAGGGGTGGAGTAGCAGCAACCAAAATCGAAAGAAGGAATACCGTTCAAGCACAATAGGAGTTCAAGTGCAACCGAAATTCCACACAGAGCGTGTACAATAAGGAGTAATTGCCTCCAAGACAGGAGAGAAGAACGCGAAGTTTTCTCGTGTTTTAGCTTGCCAAGAAACTGGTTGCCTCGGTCTATTGCCAACGTAGTATTGGTCAATGTTGCGACGTGGTACTTTCATCTTCATCCGTCGAGATGGCAGGAGGCCCCTTCCTAGTGACACATGATGTAGGAATCAGGGGTTCTAATAACTGATCCCCGTACTTCGCACCTCGTACTTCTCCAGAGTGCCGCCCATATATACAGTCCATGTGGGAAGGGCTTGATTAACAGACATGAGAAACACTAGAGGAAAGCTTCGAGTCCAAGCACCCCCACTTATTGCACTAAGAATGGTGCGAACAGATGTGGATCCCCTGTGTAAGATTATGGAGACCAAGTACACATCACTCCCAGAAGAAGAAGATCTCATCTAAATAGAGTAAGGCTCTTGAATGTGAGCGGGTATCCATGGAATGTAGTTCGAGACCTACACAGGCAGTGCTTTTGGTCGACAGTAGACATAACAACAAAAACAGGAGAACAACAACATTGAACCGGATATGATAGCGCCTACGAACGGTAGCTCCACCGGTGGAGAATTTCAACGCCTTTCCCAAGTGTGTTCCGGCACGAGAGCATTCGGAGAGATTTTTATCACATCACATCACAGATATGGAAACACTGGAGCGGGTCGCGGGGCCGGTCGACGCTCTTGTCTATTTCACTGACTATCGAATACCGATTGAGCAGTGGCTGAGATACATCGATGGACATATGCCAGATCATTGATGACCCGCTTATTCTACAATTATGCAATTGCATGGCTACCAGCGTCTTGATTACTTGGAATTGTTGGTTGATCGATCAATCGAGCTCTGTTCCTAATATAGAGGTTTCTCTGGTGATATCATGATATGTAACATCTCGCGCGAACATGGAGGCGGGAGAAAAAAAAAAAAAAAAAAAAGTTGAACTCTCAATGAAAAGAAAAAGAAAAAGACTACACCCGTAAAAGACTACACCATCAGGTATGGGGGAGACTACTTGCTCTTGCTCTTGTCCCACACATCCACGTAAACATGGCCCAGAGGTCCTGCCTCTGGGCTCCATCCCCCATGCTCGACCCTGTACTTGTCACTATTGTCCAGCGTTTCGACCAGGTTGACGAGTCTTCCTTCACGATTGTCCCAGTGGAGTTCGCAAATCTTGGCGTCGCCGTGGAACAGGTCCAGACGACCTTCACTGCCTCTACGTCCGTGAGCACAGATCTCGCCGATGCCGTCGGCAGGGATCACGATATCGTCGATCTCGTCTTCATGAAGCGATTTTCTACGATCGTTGGGATTGTGGAACTCGCCGCTGCGGGGAGAGGTTAGCAATGGCCTTGGTCGAACGAAAGGACGGACATACTCTTCGATAACGGTGTGTCGTACGGAGATCTCGCCGTCCTTGATGTGGTCCCGAATATGGAACTCGACCCATTTGGAATTGTATTTGTTCATGTCGTCCATGGTGTATAGGGTGTGTGGGGGGGGGAGGGGTTGGAATTGGACCCGGGAAAGAGGATAATATAAGTGGGCGATGAGCCTGGAATTGTCACTGAAGATTGATGAAGTAGGTGAGGAAGTAATGGACTGACCAGGCAGACGGAAGGGGGGGAGAAGACGACCGGTATTTATTGACTTCCCTTGAGTAACAATCGTTCAGTTCGGTCATTCTTGGGGCGTTGGTGGATTGATGGAAGACGTCATGCGCTGGATCATATGACGAGACGATCAGACAATGCGGTTGGCCGATTCGGTCACCCGATCCACGGAACCCTAAACATTCTTTGCGGAGAAATCCTGGGGAACAACCAACCTAGAATGTTGTTGATCCCCCTCTTTTCTGCATCGAGACGCTTTTCATAGGTCTGTGGAAGGAAGCTTGGGTGGAGAAGAAATCGTCGCGTCATGCATTCATGTCTGTGAGTTTCAGACTGTCCTCCGTTGATCGACTTCCCCATCTCCCACCCATGGTGATTTCCCCTTTTCCTTGTTGTAAATATGTCATTTTCGATGTTTGTGGTGTGTTTTTGTTTTTCCCTTTCCTTTGTTTCCGGTGGTTCAGTTGCCTGGTTGGATTAGTCGCTTCCTCTCTGTCCTGGAAACTTTGATAGACCCCTGTTGCCAAACCATCGTTCCAACTGGTTAGTTTTGATCCTACCCCGGATGTCCGCAGGAATTGACTCTGCAGGTAGTACTCCGGAAACGCCTCCGTACCAATAGATCCTGGTTCTCATATCTTGGTCCCACCACACAATCCAGGGCTGGATGTTGTTGTGGTGCCACGGCTACACCTGGCTGCAGTGGGCACGCAACCCGTCCAAAACTTGACTAACAGCACAGATTCTCACTCGTCACTCCTCGGACGTAACGGTTGATCTGAGAGGGAACTGGTTATCTAATAGTTTCTAAAGGGGTAAAAAATAAAAAAAAATTACAATTATCTTCGGCGTGCATTGGAATCCAGGCCATGCTACTGCAACAGACTGGACCACGTCGGAAAGGCGAGATCAACCCGAGCGATGAGCGATCGTCTCCACAGTTACTTGAATGGGTCAAGGTCCATTTATTGATCCCGTGGGCACCCAATAGTGCAGTAACCACTGAGAGCGAGTGCGAACGTTTGAGCTTCAGTGGCAAGCCAACGAGCGGGCTGCCTTTCTGTGGGGAATTTTGCTTGGCATGAGGCAAAGGTACTGAATTCAATCCACTCCAAATCCCAGCATCACGCGGTGGACAACGCCACTCGGCCTTCTGCCTTTGGATGGCTCCTTCCCCTGCAAACGGCTTCATACAAGCATCTCCCGCCTGTAGACGGTCGTGGGGAAGGTCATCTGACGCAAGAGAACAATGTACACACTAGCTCAACGAGATCTCGTTGGTCAATGGCAGGATATACTGAGCCGTAGTCATCGGGCCAGCCGAGGGCGAATGTGATGGGTTAAGTTGATTGTGAGGCCAGGCCATTCCCTGTCCTCGGAGACAGCCAGAGACCGGTTGTATTCTTATACCCATGTCTATATTATATTCCACGTATTATAGTGTCTCAAATGAGTAGCATTTTCGAGTACTCCAACCGTATAGCAACCGAATTACCTCCGAACACATTGGAACAACACTTAAGACAGAATAGCTAGGAAGCGACAAAGCATGGGACAAGGGTGGGGAGTCGAGTTTCTTTAATCTAAGTATTCGAATGAAATTCTCCTACTTGCAAATGAGTCCGTGTATTTTCCTGCAACTTAATTTCTCTCTACATGCACTTCCTGCCGCACACATATTTGATCCATGTACCGAGAATTTTCTTCCTCAATAGTGGCCACGAGTGATTCTTCGTCATTCTGCCCGGGGCCCGTCACATAAGATCGACTATTCCAATCGGGTCCGCTGTCGTTCGCATCGGGCACGTCGACAGTGGTCGTTGTAGTGGTCAGCAATTCGTCCTTTCGACCCGCCCGAGCGAAGTTCCGCATGGGCATCGCAAAAGTCGGTTTGTTACGGCTTCCACTGCCACTGCCACTGCCACTTTCATCTTGCCTTTTGTAGGCTTCATGGGACTCTTTGACACTGGATCCGTGGACAATGTACCGGTAAAGGGGACGGACCGTGGGAATGCCGACGCAGATAAGGGTCACGGCAAGCTCGACCGCGGACCAGATAATGAGCGGAACTGTGTCCTCTACCGAAAGAGAGAATCAGCATATATCAGCTGTTTTGGTCCTTTGCGAAACAGAGGTGGGTCACCACAGACGTACCCGTGTAGTTAGCACTCGACAATCCGCCAAGCTCTATGGTGCGAATGATCCCGCAGATACCGGCGCTGCAGGATGCACGTTAGTAGATTATCGATCTTCAGAGACATGAAAGGCTGACATGAATCCCAAGCTTAGACTAATAGCGATGGTCATCTTCTCCTTGAACCGCATGTTGAGTTCCCAAATGAATATCCATGGCAGAATGGCGAAGTAAAAGTCGACCGCCGCACACCATGCTAAGCATCAAACAAAAAGTTCAGTAATTCGTCGGGCTGGAATGGTCCGCAAGGGTAACGTACAACCAAGAAGCACCGAGAATGGGGTAACGCTGACAATAGTTCGGCCAGGCACCCGAGGATCATAGATTGCCCTAGAGGGAAGGCGTTGGGTCCAGAAGATAATCGCCGTCATCACCGAAACAACTGATAGACTGACCATCGAGATCCAAATCGAGACGCGATGCCATCGTTTCACCACGATCCGCAAAAGGAATATACCCAGTGAAAGCTTCGCAATGGCCATCCCCAGCACGGCGAACGTCTGACCGATCATTTCCATGTACACAGCCTGGACGGCTTCATCCATGGAGAGGCTAGTAATTGGCTGTCCGAACCCGTGATGTCCGGCTATGGTGGTGAATATCGTATATAAGAGGAGAAACACCTGGTATCGAGCGTTAAGGATCGATACACAGTCACTTGACGTTCAGAGAAACCTACCCAGCCCAAATTGAAGACATGGTCATCCAACCCCAGAGCTTTGACGATAAAGATCCTCGTGTACAGCCGTAAGGGGACGAGAATGAAGGAGATAATAGCCATTACCCACATCACTGCGATTGCCTTGACCCCTTCGCCAGCCAGCATCTTGAACGCACTTGGGAAGGAAACTACGACAGGAGAAAATACTGGCTCAGCAACGCGCAACTTGTGCGACAGGTAAAAGGAGGTGGAATCAAACTGGAAGACGGAGGCATCGAGGGCAGAGTGTGAACAAGATTAGATATACGCGGTTGAACTGTACAAAGTACCTTTGACGCACATCCTCCCTTTCACCTGTGAACTATCAACAACCCGTATTTTCCTTTTCATTTAGACTAACTTCGAGTTACAGCAGGAGGGATACTGTACACCCTCCTTCACGTCCTATAGGTCCAAGCTTCTCGCTCACTACTTTGTACTTTTATTTTGCGATCTCCGTCTTTCTCAAGAAGCTTTACTTCGCTCCCCGGATACTGGTCATATTTGAGCGCGTACGGGTCCACTGGTCTGCGAATAAAGTTCTGTCAGTGCCTGTATCCACTGTCTACCTGTCAGTTCGACGTAGCGCAACGGCGGTCGGTCTGTGCCAGTGGAGCTATCCAAATTCCCGGGTGGGAGAGACGCATGGAGTGGAGATCTCACCCGAAATAGTAAACGAGCCTCTCGGGGCAAGCGGATGCAGGCTCCGGAAGAACCAATAGATGGGCTGTTAGCTCCAATGAGAAGGTACTTTGGCGTCGGGGAAGAGCAAGTGAAGCAGTCAAGAAATTCTAGGGGTGGGCACGGGTGTCTTCATAGCGCACGGCGTGCATTAGTGTGTGTTCTGGACCCAGCATCATAGCGTCGATGGCAGACGCATTGGCCAATTGTATACGGGGATCCCCTCGTGAACTTTTGTCGCAGACGCTCTAAATACCGGGAATACTCTGACCCTGGTCTCTCGAGATTATTTGCTTGTTTCATCTCCCGGGACTTTCATCCTCAACTGATTCCCAAAATGGATTATACCCTGTCGTGGGCGCTCGACTATAGCCTAAGAGGCTTCGCCGTCTCGCTCTTTGGCACACTGTGGATAGCCCTGGTCTTTTGGTATCTAGCGACCTATCTCATTTCTCCTTTACGCACGATCCCTGGACCCTTTCTCGCGGGTAAGTTGTGGAGGCCCTTCGCGCCAGTGCTTGGACGCTCTGCCGCGTCGCATCGGCCTTGATTGTCGTCATTAACCTCTCGATCGTAGGATGGACCAACCTCTGGCGGATGTACCATGTCACGCAGGGACAGTCTCAGGTGGTCCTCCATGAGCTTCACCGGAAATACGGCCCAGTGGTGCGTATCGCCCCTAATGTCGTCGACTTGGATCTACCGGAGATGCTCAAAACAATCTACAACACGAAAGGGGACTATCGCAAGACCGAATTTTACCATGGCAGCAGTGCCAAAAGCAACGGCCGAATTATTTACAACCTATTCAGCGAGTGTGACCCCGATATCCACGCGCAGCAAAAGCGACCGATTGCTAAATATTACTCCTTGACCGGTGTCTTGCCCCTTGAGCCCCATGTGGATGAGGTGATCAACTACCTCTGTCAGAGGCTGGAAGCGGAGTTCATGGATGGATCGAACGCGGACAAAACATGCCCGCTGGACCAGTGGCTACTGTTCTGTAGGGTTACCTTTTCCCTAGACCGTCGGTGATGAGTGCTGATTGTGATAGACACATGGGACGTGGTAGGACAAGCCACCTTCAGCGAGCCCATCGGCTATCTCAAGAATGGCTTTGACTTCGACGGCACCATCGCCATCTCTGACACTGCCATGGACTATTTCTCTCTCGTTGGACAACTTCCAGTCTTGGACCATCTGCTCGACAAGAATCCTCTTTATCGAATTGGGCCCCCAGCCTTCGGTAATATTACCAGCATCTCGATACAACATCTGCTGGACCGATTGCAGGGCAAAGACACCAGCTACCACGACGCAAATAAGCCCGATTTCTTAGACCGGTTCATCGACGCCAAAGACAAGTACCCCAACGTTGTCGATGACAGCCAGATCATCTCGTACCTCATGATCAACATGATCGCTGGTGCAGATACCACCGCCATCACGCTGAATGCGGCCATTTATTTCGCTTTGAAGAACCCTCGGGTGTGGACGCGCCTGCAAGAGGAGGTTCGTGGCCATCAATTCAGCCTGGATGGTGCCCCGTCGGCCGTACCATACCACATGGCAAGCGCGCTTCCGTACCTCAACGCGGTGGTCCGCGAGGCAATGCGGATGCATCCCGGTGTCGCTATGACCCTGGAACGGTATGTGCCACCTGGGGGGCTCACCCTACCCAATGGCCAGTACATCCCTCCGGGCTGCATCGTCGGCATGAATCCGTATGTCATTGGTCGGAACCGGTCTATCTGGGGCGAGGATTCCGACGTGTTTCGCCCGGAGAGGTGGCTGCGTGACGATGCCCAGGAAAGTGAGGAGGAGTATCAGGCACGCTTACGGTTGATGAATAATTCTGACCTTGCCTTTGGCGCTGGGAGCCGCATATGCATTGGGAGGAACTTAGGTCTCCTCGAAGTATACAAGGTGATGGCTACACTAATCTCACGTTACGATATCAAGTTGGCTCACCCACACCGTGACTGGAAGACGCACAACAGCTTCTTCGTTCGACAAGAGGGGATTGATGTTAAGCTCTCTCGTCGCTCTTGATGGTGTTTTGCGGCCGTCATTGATTCAGGATCTCTTCTATTTCTATTTCGTGTTGTCTTTCGGGCGTTGTCAGTACCTCCAAATCATTATGTTAATATTACCTTTTTTTTTTTTGTATGGCGATCGTGGGTGATCTGGAAAACCACACACTGTTCATTCTATCCCCCTTCTGGGGTCTATAAGCTACTTATATACTTGTCATATGTCCATTTGCAACTCAAGCAGTCAATTAGCTGGATCCGTCTCCGAGTTCATATACTCGCCCATGTGCTACCCAGGACAAATTACCATACCAAATTCTTCCAAGCAGTTTCTCGGATAAAAGAGGAGGAACAAAAGCAAAAACAAAAAGGAAAATCGTATCCGCAGCCAAATATGTACATTTCACGGCTGGCATCAGACTTTGGTCGTGATACGTAGGCCTATATATATACTGAACCGGCTCCAACAGCCATTACCCTTATACACAATACAAGTGAAGCCTCGTCAATCCATATCTTCCAGAAACCCGTTCGACTCATTCTACAATCGACTTGCCTTGAAAAATTCCTCAATCCCCTCCGATGCTTCCCATGCTTTCTCCACGGCTCGCCCGCTGTTTGCCGGCAGCTGCCGTGTCCAGCTCAGTAGCCGCTCATAGACATTTCCATCCTCGCAACCCAGCGCGCTACAGAGACTGCTATCGGTAAAGTCCCAAGCGTCCGTCAGGGCAGCGATGTTGGGGAGGAGGTGCGCTAAAAGCTCATTAATACGGACGCGAATTTCGTTGAGTTCATCCGGCGTGAGCAGTCCATGCTCCAGGAAAGAACCCGCTGCAAAGGACGGAGTGGGACTTGTGATCGTTGTCAGAGCAAACAAGCAGAAGAGATGCGATAAGACCTGCGATACAGGAGCGTCCCGTGTCGCCGAGGATGATGTCCGCTTCAGGAAGGATTCTAAGACAATATATTCCACGAAGGCCTGGCCGGCTGCTAGACTGGTCATCATGCAGGTGTTCCACGCCTCTGCTGCAGCGCAGCGATTACACATCTCTCTGTAAGAAGAGTATGCAGTGGCTAGTAGTCGCTGCGACCGTTCCTTATAGATCAACAGCAATGTGGAGCCATCGAAAAGCGTTTCCTTCTCGCAGCCCCGAAGACGAGACGGGGGGGTTTCTTCATTGAGGTATGTGCGGACGCCAGCCATGTAGTCCTTCACTTCGATATCGACGTTCTGACCGCCGCACAATGCCTTGACCTGTTTGAACAGGTATACTACCAGCTGCTGCCACATCACATAGTTCTCGCCCTCGAACGTGACGGTGGCAGAAACCGTTCCCTCGATCTCCGGGAGGCCGGACAGGGCAACGAACCCATGGCCACCGCACATCTTCCTTGCTTCTGTAGCGCCGGCACTGGCAATAGTAGTGGCCCACGCTTTTAACCCCGTGCTGAGGGCGTGCATGAATGGCAACCGCGCGTGATCATCCTTTTCTTGTTCGCGGACGAGCTGATCATACCTGACGTCAAAGTCCTTTGCGGCAAACAGGATCGCGTAGGATTGTGCGATAAGTGTCAACAGTCGGTAGTGTTGAGACTTGAACATGACGATGGCTACTTCTTCATCTGTCGCATCAGAAAACATCAATCGGCCCTGCTCGCGCACTATCGAATACCGCGCTGTAATGGTCACCGCCTGAGCTAATCCGAAGGCGACACATCGCACGATATTTCGCCGCGTGTCCAGCATGGTTGAGTATACCCGTTTGGATACTGGTAGGGTGCCCACCTCGGTCTGCGCCTGGCCATACGTGCCGTCGCGCGAGACCTGCGCATGGGCAGCCAGCAGGCTGCTCCTTGGGACGCGCAAGTAATGAAACCGTGCGTAGCCATTGCACGTCCCGTTGTAGGCCATCTTCATGCCTAGATCTCCGAGCTCCACGCCACACACGGGCGCAAAATCTTCCAGCGAGCGGATCTGGACGATGAACATATGCACGCCGTGGTCCTTTCCGCGTGTGATTAACCTCGCCGCCACGATGGCATGAGAACAGCTGAAGCCCAGTCCGCCCGGCCAGTATTTGACCGATGTCGGCGTGGGGGAATGAATGGTGAAGGTATCGGTACCGACATCGAAGGTGGCCGTGGTCTCGATTCCTCGGACAAAGGTTCCATGGCCCAATTCGGTTTGAGCATATGCCCCGTTGATTCTCATCTGGTCGATCTCCTGCAGCCAGTACCGCCGTTGCTCCGCGGTGCCCTGCAATTCGATCGTTCTGCGAAACATGAGAAAGTTCATCCCGAACGGAGACGAGTTGCATATTTGATAACGTTCGTTCAACCACTGGAAATGATGATGGCCGTGGGTTATCATGTCGTGCGTGATGACGCGAGCCCGGCGCACGCCTTCCAGGTAGAGTCCTTCGCGGTCGAGGCCCGAGTATACGTGTGGTAGCTTCATGTTATCGTGCAGGTCCAGTGCGTCCTCGACACGATGGAATGCGGCTCGTCGAGAACTAACTGTCGCTTCGCTTGACAAGAGATCAGCTTTCATCCTAGATAGCGGGGTGGATTCAAAGTACTTGTCGTAGATGACGACCGTCAGCTTCATGGGATTGAAAGTCGATGAAGCTCTGGCCTGCTGCATCAGATCCATCTGTCTATTGAATAAGGCCATGGCTGAAGAACCATCTGGTGATAACAACTCGGTGACTTCACTTGGGTAAGAAGGGACCGCTGAACATGAAAACGAGCATTGAGATATGGGCTTTGGCATGGGCTGGTCAAGTCCATATATGTAGTTGTTCTCATTGCTTTATCCCAGGCTATAGCAAGGCTTACCCCCCTTCCCTTTGTTTTTTTTTTTATTTTTATTTTTCTTTATTCTTGTATTCCCCCCCTTCTATCTTTCTTGACTCCGTATGGACAAACGCCAGCCTCGAGTCATCGCGCGCCGCAGCATCAGCCCTTCGGGATACGGCTGACTCCAGTATCTGGATTGGCTCACGCCTTCGCCCGTCAGAAAGTTTACCGTTGGGAGGAGTCAGAGACTCGACTGCGGTGGATAACATACTACGCTTTCGGGGTTTGCAGCTACACACTACTTCTGGCTGTGGCCATATCCGTCGACATCAGTGGATGCGACTTGGTAACCCACAACATTGAGTTGTACTACCTTTCGGTCATTGGACGTCGACTCCCACAGAAAGTGTATTCCAGTGCGTAGCGAGCCTTCGGCGCCCCAGGCGGCCCATGACTTCTACAATGGTGTGCTGCCTTCCTGTTCCTCCGTCTATCTAGAAGTCGCCCGGTGGGACCATGACGTTTGCGGGCAGGCCTTCAGCAGCAAAGACGTGGCTTGTGGTTCTGGAAATGTGTCAGACAGCCCTCTGCAGTGCCAGGTCGCCTGTCGGTGGACGGGGCCTTTTGAGGTTCCGATAGAAACCGCTTTGATAGTTCCTCTGTCGATTCATGATTTGCACCCTCGCTTGCTCTCTCCTCCAGCTCTCTGGCGGCTCCCCGGCGTTTCGATCTCCTGCCACGGGATTTGCTTTGTATCGGTATATATCGTCACTCACCTGGGGCGGGGGGTCTCCTCAGGATCTTGTTTTTGTGATAATTATTACTCTAATAATAATTATTATTATTACGACGATTCGGCATGCGTTCCTGTGCTCCGAGGACCATCCCTTCGTGCAAACGATTAAGTAACATAATCGAGGTCGGAATTCTATACCACTGGGGGAGGGACTTGGCGTGCAGCGCCGTTCGCATATTCGCAGCTGGCACATGCCCACTATTGGCCGCTATGCTTATCGCGATTCTGCAAGCCACCTTTGCCAACCTAAAACGCAGGCATCTGACATGAGCTTCTCTTCTGCTACACGAGTCTGACCACGGGTGAAGGAAAAAAGCCTTTGCCTCCCGGGTGATTGGGTCATGGGCGCCCTGAACCAGCTCGGATTTCAATCCAGGGTTCACAGCGCATAGCCGCAATGCTTCAGGTTAATTATAGCGCGGAATACGATGCATGCTGTGGCAGCTGAGGTGGTCGTTCGGTCGGTTACCGCAGCCATCGACCTCTCTCCAGTTCAGTTCGTTCGCCCACGGGGGAAGTTGCTGAACACTTTCAGATCCCACTCAGCCTTAACTCGCACACGGCCCATGTAGCGTCGGCCGAAAAACAAACCGGAAACACCAATCACAAAAATAAGAATCAGAATAAAAGTAATAAAAGTAATAATCATAAAAGGGCAATGCTTGGAACAGTCCGTATCCTATACTGTGTCAGCTGAGTCAAACTCAATTTGTCCCGAATCCCCCATTGTTAGGGCTACCAGGATGGCTGGCTGGCCTGTCCGCATCGATCAGAGAGACACCCTTCACCATTCGTCGCGGACAATACTTCGAATCTACACAAACAATCATTGTCCAATTCCAAGCAGGAAAAAGAAAAAAAAGTCGCAGGTCAGTGGCTCCTGCTGTCATACGCTATGGATGGCCATTGCTATGAAATGACGTCTGCGGATTGGGGCTAAACGTCGAGATCGACTCACTCGCTCCGAGTCGAGAATACGGGTCTGATGCTACATACTGCCACGTTCAGTGACATTTAAACTCAGTCCATGCGTGCAGTTCCACGTGAACGTATGCCCTACGACCCCCTGTTGACTTGGATCAGATGGGCGATCTCGGCTGCAGTCCAGCGGTTGTTATCCACACATACACCCACATAGTTGGAGGAGAACGTGAGGGGGGGGAAAAAAGGAAAAAAAGGCATCCGAGGGGTGGCTGTAGGCAACTAGGGTCAGTCGCGGGAGAAACGCCAATCAAATGCCCGTCGGTGGCGATAGTTCAGGGCGAAGTTGGCGAACCTCCAGAGGGCCAGCCAGCCTTGTGCCCTGTCAGGCATCCCACGGCAGCGGAGGCTCTCCTGGGAAGTCCAGGCTCCAGATGGTCGGACGGACCCTTCGCATCGTGGCAGTTCAGACTTCAGCCCCATAGCACTGCCTTCGCGATGGACGACACGATCGACATGCCGTGGCCCACACCGGCAAGTACGGCTTCATCGTCAGCACGATCATCATGGAGTCGAGCTGCAGCTGGGATGATGGAAGGATGGATGCCCCGTTGTTGATCGATGATGCACCGCTACCGCTGCCAAGAGCCGCCAAACGACGAGCAGGAAGACCCATTGATCGCCATTTGTTCGCGCGGAATGCATGGAGGGCTGAATATGTCAGCTACACGTTCTACGGCACGGATCTTGAAACTTCCCAATAGTCCTACCTGTATGGATGTACCATGGTAGCTAGTCAGGCACTAAAAAAGGCGCTACGGCCATACGTATCTTGCTGCAACCTTGTCGGTGGCTGGCTGCTCGCTCCTTCATGGATTCCCTTGAGCCCCGAGGGTCCCTCTGGTCGATTGCATAGCTTTGCTTTTTGTTTTTGGCTTTTATTTTTTATTTTTATTTTTATTTTTTTTCCTTCTTGCTCGTCTCGCGACTGCATAACCGACCGAGAGACATTGATCAGGCGCTTGGGACCACAATCGAGAGGCATCCTATTCCGCAGGCTTTTCAGGCAACTGATCGACACCCTGGATAATCCGCCAGCCACATTCGATGGAGAACGGCTGAAGGTCGTCCTTGAATCGCTCTTGGTCGATATGCACGAGGAAAATCTCCCGAGCTGCAGCACCTGCGCGTTCGCCAGACTTTGGGTCTGCCTCATGCCCCCCTCCCCCCCTCTTTTTGGGGCACTATATATGATCTGTCTTCGCCGTAGAGGTGAGAATGCTCTCTGCCTTGACGACATGCACGCTACCGTTTATTTGTAGTTGACGGGAAAGAATCCCTCGTAATTGCCTCGGAACTTGGAGCCACAAGGAAATTTGTTTTACAATGGGCGAAACTGATCGAGCGTCCCCATGGATCTCAGTACGACCATTGTCGACTCAGGCCAAAGCAACGCAGCCGCAAACAACCCTCGGCATGGCCCTGTCTGATCTCGTTTACATCTCGGGGCGCGAATGGGCAAAGGGGAAGCGTTACAGTATCATGATAGATCTACAGGTGCCAGTTAGGCTTGCCAAGATTTTGCGAAGGCTTTCCTATCCATGAGAATGGATTTCTGCTGATCGCCTTGCCGCCGATAGCGGTTGTCCAGCACACACATCTTCCATCGTCATTGCCTCTACGTAGCTCTCCTCGGTGGACCACACGGGGGGTTGAATAGCAGTCGTTTCGCAGATGCGCACGCGCCGGTGAGCGACAACAGCAACTCTCTCCACAGCGACCCGGAAAACCGATTTGGTCCCCAGGCAAGCCGGACAAAGCCATCCCCAACCCCCCACCCCCAGGCACATCAGAGTGCGAAATGTCCTCGCTCTTCGGCAGATTTATCATTTCCCAAACGTTGCCCACGCTGACAGCGAGTGATCATGCATCTTCGTCCGATTATCCGATGGCAGGTAAGGTTATTGCCGTCGGGTCCGGTCCAGTTGGAAAGTTACTCTTCGTTTGGCTGCAGGAGTATAAGGATATGTGACGGTCGGCGAATACAATTTCCTACATGGTGAAGCAGTCCAATGTCTAGGCTCCGCGATTCAATCGTGTCGCAGTGTAAAAGAAGCCGACAAACTCCTGAAAGGGGGTGGTGGAGGAAGTTCCAGGGCAGGCAAAAGGGAAAAGAGGACGGACTCTCGAGTCAACAAACACAAGAATGGCCAGGATGGACCCGCCCTCTACCGCCTGCCCTCTTCGGAGGGATCGGGCCTGGAATCAGTCGTTCTTCCGGAGGTTTCTCTCCATGAGTCCGAGATGACCGGAGAAGAACAAGAACAGAGGAAGGGAATCGAAACGGTCTCCGTTCTGGACAGCGTTGGATATACATCATTATTATTGCCGTATCCGTAATTCCCCCGGAATCTTCAGGTTGCCAATGGAGCTGCAGTAGAACTTCGATCGGCTGAATTTGTTGTATATATATATCTACGTTGTAGATATTGAGCGAAGGGCTGGATCACCGCCGTTAAAAGAAGGTTGCATGGCAACAACTTGAAGTAAGCTTAACTAAAATGAAATCCATCCAGTGGACATCGTTTCGCCTTTGGACAAAGAAAAGTGGAACAGGGAGCAGAGACAACGAGACCAAGGAAGGAAAAAAAAGAACAAGGAGGAGGAAAATGCTCCCACGCGGATTTGAACCGCGGACCTCATGATTACTAGTCATGCGCTCTACCAACTGAGCCATAGGAGCAGGTGTATGTGTTGCTTTGTTGCCTTAAGTGTCTAACAGGGAAAGGAACAACAAACGTACTCTTTTCTAGTGTGGCATGACCATGCAGCAGCTTCTGTTGCTGGCCTCCAATTTGATCCGCTTCCACATCTTGACCTGCTTTGCAAACCGTGGTCTACGAATTCACTGACACTATACGAATATTATCAAGATGATTGACTGTGCATTTCATGGGATAACGAGTGTGTTACGGAGTGGTTTCCACGCTGTACCCAGAATGATCGCCCGTCGACCAGAGGGACTTGGAATCGCCCTAACACATCTTGAATCTACATACAAGAATGACTATGCAGAACATGGAGGGAATTTGGAAAGCTGTGAGAAAGTCTGGACACAGCTCTAGGTGCACACCCAGGAGCCTTTCACTGTTTCTCACCCGTTTACTAGGTCACCTGTGGTGGCTCTTTCGCTAAGCTCACAAAATAGTATCTTCCCAATCCCAGGCATTACTTGGACAGTACACTTCTTCTAGAAACCTGTCACGTCTCCTGACGAGCATGCCACTGATCACCCACCCGGAAGCCAGCCGGAAAAGGATCGGACGGGTCCAAGACCATCTGCTTGAAGCCAGTGATCCACGCACTGCCCTTGACTGTTGGCAAGACAGCTTCATATTGGCCGACCGTGGTGGTTCCTCGTATATGGCAGGTGAACGTGGATCCGATAATACTCTGGTGGACAAAGCTCTCCCCTACCTGGAGCTCGCCCCTGGCGTGCAAGACGGCCATCCTGGCCGAGCTTCCTGTGCCGCAAGGGCATCGATCAAACCTTCCGGGAGAGACCACCACCGTATTCACACCGACTCGCTGGCCATTTTCCTGATGCAGGGGCTCTGTAAACTCAACAATCGTGACCTCTCTGATCTTCTCGTTTTCTGGATGAACTGGGGTATAAGTGTCTCTCACGGCCTGCTTGATTCTCTCGCCAAGTTCAATCAGCTTTGGGCCATTCTCATTGGCGATTTTGAGACCGATGGACCGAGCATCCACGATGGCATAATGCATCCCACCCCAGGCAATATCCACCTTCACTACCCCCAGGCCAGGGACCTCGACCGGGAGATCCAATTGGTATACAAAGCTAGGCACATTATCAAACGCCACGGCTTTGCATTTCCCATCTTCACAATCAGCCGTCACCCCGACCAAGCCCGACGGCGTGTCGAGGACCAGCTTCGTCACAGGTTCCGTCATTTTCACCATACCCGTGTCTAACAGCACCGTCGCCGTGCAGATAGTATTGCCGCCCGACATGGGCGGATACTCATCACTTTCCATAATGATAAACCCGGCATCGGCGCGGGGGTCGCAGGGTGGGAGGATGAGGTTCATACACATGGCCGGTCGGCCTCGTGGTTCGTTCATCAGGAGTTGTCGGACGTCGTCGGCTTCATTCTGGAAGTAGAGGAGCTTTTCATACATGGTCTTGCAGTTCGGTGGGTTGAGAACTCCACCGACAATGACATCGCCAACCTCGCCGGCGCAATGGCAGCCCACGACCGAGATGGTGCGATTGAGTCTCATCGTGTGCACGAGAACGAGGAATGTCGGGTGTGGAGATTTCCCTGCGTCCTAGAGTCGCACGGCTCTCCCTGCGATTTATATCTTTCCCCTCAGAGATGTGGAGGCCAACGACCCCCACGTCGGTTTCCAAACCCGACGGCTCCTCCCTCTTTTTGCACATAGTCACTTGTCCATCAAGGGGAACTGACTCCGGACCGCATTCCGTGGATGTGAGATATCGTTATCAGCGGGCCCAATCCCCGCCATTCCCCCGCAGTCATGATAGCCCAAGGCTTTTTTGACGAGGGACCCGCCGATCGGCTGTCTTACCGGTCTACCGGATGCCATGCCGACCTGATGTGGATTGATGCACCACCCAGTCCTATAAATAACCATTCTTCAGGATTTCCGATTCATCCAGTAAGCAAGTAACCGGGTTTATAGTCGGACCCCGCCACCGTATTCGTTTCCTTCCTCTCCTCCCACCAGTTCTCCCTCCCAGAGCGATAGAAAGGAAAGATGACTGCTCAACAGTCGCTGCAGGGCAAAAATGCCATTGTAACCGGTGGATCTCGCGGCATTGGCAAAGGCATCGCCTTTGAACTCGCCCGTCGGGGCGCCAATATTCTCCTGACCTACAACAGCTCCCGTCAACAGGCCGAAGAGGTCGCGTCGCAGATACGGAGTGTCGGAGTTGACGCAATCGCGGTCGAAGGCAAAGCAGATGATTTGTCGGCACCGAAAAACATCGCCGATGCAGCAGCGGAGCGATGGGGCTGCATTGACATTGTGATCAACAATGCCGGTGCTCGAGAAGACTACCCCGTTGAAGAGATGACATACGAGGCCTTTGATCGTCAAATAGCTGTGAACCTGCGCTTCCCGGTTTTTCTCATTAAGGAGGCGACGCGACATTTCGGAAAGGCGCCGCGCATTGTCAACCTTTCGAGTGTTTATGCTCGGGATGGGCAACCGGGATGTCTGACATATGTGGCAAGTAAAGGCGCAATGGAGAGCCTGACGAGATCCTTGGCCAAAGAGCTGGGACATAAGTACAACGCAACCATCAACTGCGTGAGCCCCGGTCCAGTGAATACGGAGCTGTGGGCCTCTACTACCCAAGACCCCGAGACGAAAGAGGAGTGGGATCGGGTGATCCAGAGCACGCCCGCTGCGCCGAGGGTGGCAGAGGTAGATGATATTGCTCAGATTGTCGCGTTTCTCTCCGAAGAAGGGAGTAGATGGACCACGGGGAGCTTGATCAATGCTAATGGAGGTCTCCTGTTTGTTTGAGGATGGGCCTGACCGTGCCTAAACGTGGACATGGTTGTTTCACCTGTGGACCTAGGCTGGGCCCGAGAGACGAGCGTCGACTAGGTGGTTCACGTCAAGACATTCTGTACCTAGGAACAAGTCCGAGTGCACCAGAACGGAACTGCTTCTGAATATGCTCTGAAAATGTTGCATCATGTGGATCAAGCATACCTAGCTGAAAGCGCATGGGTCGGCCTTGGACCTTCTGGCGAAGCCAGCCTTTGGGGAAGTGTTACTTCTATCTAGACTTGACAATATCTCTCTCAAGATGGCAGCTGCAAGCGTCAGGCAAGAATGTGGGCTACTATATTTTCAATTCAATACCAAGACTTTCAATTGTACAGGCCCGTGCGGTGTCTCCTTGATTGTCGCTTTATGTCGTAGTCCAATACATATCTCAATTACACTTGTCTGCCATTACTTGGCCATTTATGAGAATGCGACTTCCAGTCAGATTCAACGTTCAAGACTTCGCAAGTAACTAACCACTGGATGCTGAATATATAGTTCACGATCTGAATGAACAAATACATGAGAAGAAACGCAGTGAACAGTACTTGCAAAACTCGCGGATCTATGATTCTCCCAACTACACCGCGGCATTGGTGTATAAGTCTAAGTTGTTGTCGTAGCTCCCATGCATTCTGCCCACCTAAGTAACTGTTCTCAGCCATGCAGTGTCGTTGACTTGCACAGGGAAAGACCAAGGCCCAAGCGGACATGGTTAATCGGGAAAGTTGGCACACTCCTGGCTGCGCAGGCCGTGCGTATCAACCTGGAAAACGGCAAAGCGATATTCCAAGGGCACTTGATTGCTCTTAGCAGGTATATGACTACCATCAGCGCAAAGAGCACAATGGTATACACCCAGATGATCTCGGAGATTACCCCTAGGTGCTCAATCGGTAGCCCAGTTGGTGAAGGATGACGGTCATGATGCCGGTCGCTCGAGGCATTCGAAACCACAGGATGGAAGTGTTGCAGAAGGCGATTGATTTGGCCAACCCTGGGGTTACATTGGCATGGTCTCTGGCCTATCGCGCCGATTCTTTGCTTTTATATGCGGGAGTCGGCCCCTAGGGTTGTTGCCTTTCAACGTACTAGGTACCTAAATGTTAATATCGCTAGAAGATAACAGTGTATATGTTCCCCAAAAGATTCCACAGAGACGTTGTGTGTTTCCAAAGTGGGAATCGGCTCATCTATCCCGCATACAACTCGCCATATCGTGGTTTCTCGACAGTCTGCGAAGTCAAACAGCAATGTCCCGGCTGATCGCCCTCCTGATGCCGCACCGCACCCCAGGATAGAGGCTTTCCGGCCGCATCGGAATCCTCTTCTGGGGGATGACACGCAGCGCTTATGGCAACACTGCAACTGCCGATCACCGGGATGCCCGGCTTCAGCTTGAAGGTGCTGACTGTGGTAAGTACGGCAAACATAAGAACTGCCACGGCGAGCGCCGTGACGATAGCGAGTGGGCTGTATCCGCAGGCCGTGATAATGCCACTATCACTTGCACTAGGGAAGTGGGTGTTGGGCCGTGTCAAGAGCTCATTGTTGGGTTGGTAGATTTTCAGATTGATGAGAAAGATTGACTGCGAGATCAGCCAATGTATAATGGTACTACAGGCGAGGAGTGGCAGAGAGTATCTCCACGGAAGCTGTAACCAATACGTTTCTCTCTGGGCTCCCCAGGGAAGGGTCACCCGAAGTGTGGTCTGCTGGTAGGCGAACATACTCCACTCATAGGCGGATGCCATGCCCGTGAGCACAGCATTGTACATAAAGTACAATCCCGAGAGTAGCAGTTGTGGGAGGTTCGCTACGATCGACGTGGTGACAATGGACGCGGCCGTACCTCCTCGGTAGCCGGACGTGTTGACGATGGCATTTAAACTAAGTGCGCCAAATCCCGTCGTGAACGCGTTCCGCGCCCCGACAAGGTTGATACCTTTAAAGAGAAAAACAAGGCCTACGATAATGCTGGCGAGCCACCTAGAAGTGTCCTAGTTAGTATCGCCTCGCCACGGTCAACCATCTGCTGAGCGAATGGGACCTACAAGAGGATGCATGCTCCCCAGCGCCTCACGGATGTACCTTGATAACACCGCCCTAGCCAACCTTCGCCGTGCTGCCAACGTTGTGCCCACGCAGGATCAATGTCGCTTGGGTCGGGGAATATCGTGTCATCCATTTTGGAGAGGAGGCATTGCCCCTTGGAGACCATATCGGGGGACCTTAAGAAAGAGTCCAATGCATCGCCGATAGTTGCGAGAGTCGGTTCGCGAGAGACAAGAAGACATAAAAGAATGGAACTGAATTTCAGAGCATTGCACGCAATCGCAATGTATAGGATAATCGGGCTGTACAGCAGCTGGCAGGTATGACTTGACTCCGTTACCAGGCAATGGTCGATCTCATAATGCTCTGGTAGAATGGCCCATTTTGTGGCATTCCTCGTTGCCGCAGAGCCGCTGCATTGGCCATATAAGATGGCATCGGGGTGGCACATCCAGTCGCTCGTTTGTGTGAGCGCATTGGGCGCCCAACCTGTCCCGTTCACCTTATGCTCCTGGCAGGCAAATGGAACCGATGCTTCATCCCAGTTCTCATCAAAGCAGTACCTTGGGCTATCATTATCCTTTCCCCATTGCTTGCACAGTCCACTACACCATTTCTCAATCTGATCCGGATAGTCCAGGGGATGGAAATACGCCAGCACAGGCAGAGTCGTATTACTCGGAGGCGGGAAGATCTTAGACTGATTCCACGCATCACTCTGCCTGGTAACAGCCAGCATATTGAACGACCGTCCCTCTAAACCGGCTGTATAGGTGGAGATGCAACGACTGGGATCCATCTGCGTCAGGCTGCTGCGGTTGTTCCGGGCTTGATCAAACAACCAGCAAGTGACATAGCTGGAAAACTCGGACTGTCGGTATTTTTCCATCGCTTCACTGGTACAATCCAGGCCAATGTCACTGCGGCTTTCCAAAAATTCCCGAGTGACAACGAGTCCGCTGTAGTCGTTGAAGGTGGTTGTCATCACTACGGCCGAGTTCCACAGGAGGTGCAAAGGGAGAGTGCTCACTAGGAGAGCCAGCCACAACGCCAACTTGGCCTTCCCAATGAAAGATAGATTGCGCATTGAATGGACGCCGATATCCAACCATTTGCGCTGAGCGTGGGCTTGGTCCACCTGGCGTCGCGTCGGAGCCGTCAAACATTGCATGTTGTAGTTGCTCGCACCAACCAGCACGGTCGCAATCACATTCAGGGCGTAGTGCAGCCTGCTGTCCAGACTGTGAATATGGTCGCAATCGCTCTCCTGCATGATTCCCAGGTTATCGCCGCTTGGAGGGTACGTCAGCCGAACATAGATGGTGGCCGCGAGGTTGAGGCCGAGGCATATTCCGACCAGAATGCATGAAATCAATGCCCCAAATCGCCATCCATGAAAATGATTTGGATCCTGAGCCTTGCCGGGCAATCGATTATAGCCTTTTCCTGAGCGAAGGACCGCTCGGGAATACCAGCTTTTGGTGGATGCCCAAGTGCCATGTCGTGTCCATGTTTGGGCAATCTCGGGATTCTCGGAAAGCTCGACAGCCTCGTTTGCGAGAAGGTTGGTCGAGTCAACGCCCATATCGCAGTTGGAAGCAGGATGGCCTGGGTGGTGTCGGAGAGCAACTGGAGAAGAGAAGTAGAGTCCAGCACATGAGAAGCTTGCGAGTGTCTGCCGATCGCATCTCAGCCTCGCTTGGCTCGCCGATCCTTGAGGCTGATTCGCTGTCGCTATTACACGAAATACACCAAAAGAGCATGCTTTCACGCAAGGGAAAAATCGATTTACCGGTCCGAATGCTACGCATTTGACTGGGCTTTACGGCCATGAACAGATTGTGGTTCATTTCGGAAAACGCGTGCTATCCAACCTTGGACAGCTCACCCTGGTATCTACTTTGAGCGGGATACGAAGAGACACAGAACAATCTGACTACGCTACAGTGCAGTCCGCTAGCTGCTGTGGAGAACCAAATATGAAACATTATGAAGTGGGTATTAATAGAATCATTAAGTACTAAGCGTCGTCCACAGTCGTCACCACTGATTGAAATCACATCGAACCATATACAACCGAATGATGCCACACCACGCGCATCCGCTACAGGACGAGAGCGCCCGCGACAGCAGCCGCGGCAGCCCCAGCCATACCCACACGAGCTGGGTGGTTGTCTGCGGCCGCTCCAGTCGCAGTCGCAGCCGCGCCAGTGGGACCAGCCTTGTTGAAATTGCCCAGACCGGCCGTGACGGTCAATTCCTCATAGAGGACCTCAGCAGAACCGGTGGCAGTCACTCTGGTGGCCATTGAAGTAGAAGTGGACTGGCCTTTGTATTGGACCGCGGCACCGACCGAAACGGAGCAAACAGCAGTGGCAGTCGAGGAGGTAATATCGCAATCTTGGACGATCGTCCCCGTTCCTTTGGCACCCATGGTGGTCATCGTATAAACCGCGCTCATGGTGAAGGTGGAAGGGCCTTGAGTGATGGTGATGGGCTTGGTGAGGGGACACGAAGAAGAGCCCTCCTTGCAGTTCACCGCGTACGTGGTCGCCTGGGCATCACCGCCAACGACACTGCCTCGAAGGTCGTTGAACGCGAGGGTGTTGAGGTGGCCGTTGAGAATTCGGACGACGGTGGTGGAATCGTCGGCGGCAAATGTGGTGGAGAGGCTGGCCGCCAGGAGAAGGAGAGACTGGAGGACACGCACCATCGTGGCGATTCGGAGTCTTCTCTAGGACGCGAGGAGGAGGAGGCGGTCAACTATTTGGCCTGAAGGGACGGCGAAGAAGACTTGTTCCCAGGAGATGAGAAAAGAGTACTACGAAAAATTTTGCGGATTGACTGGGGTAGATCCTGTTATGTACGCGATTGCGCTCGAGCTATTCTCGAGCCTGAAAAGGGGCCCAAAGAACTTCGAGGGAGTCGCTGACTGGAACCAGGATGCGGCTGAAGTCAGACACCCTCTGATTGACTCATGGGCCTTTGACAGAGACCGTCGACGACCGTCATTAAACCTGAAGGGGCTGAATTTAACTTGATTGGCCTGCTGGAGGCTCAAAATCAGTGGATACGAGGGGTTCCACCGACTGCTGTGATAACTTCGGCCCAACCCGACTCAACCCAGGTAGAACTGACCAATTCTAGGGGATCAGGGCACCTGAAGTAATTTTGAAGGACCCTCACTAGTTTGGGGGCCAAGGCCAAGGCAGCTTGTTCTTTTTTTTTTCACCCCTCGTGGTGGGCCAAAGCCCCCAGAAGATTTGCTTCGCCATCTCGTAGCCCTATCAGGTGACCCACCCCCAGGCGTTGATCTTTCCCTAAACGGCCCCAGTCCTGCATTTGAAGAAGGGTTCAATATGCTGAACAATAACTGCGATTTTCATTGGTTCGCTGCGATCCAAGATGTGAAGCCCCTGGTGATCTGGAGACATCCCTTCGGTGTCCTCGGCTTCCAAACCCCATTGTTCCAAGTCCACCACTGTCGCGTCCACCGTCCGCTCAGTGTTCGTCTCGCAGGCAATCTTCTGCCACATTTGCTGAAAGCTCTCAAGGTTATAGTAGAGCATCACCCTCCAGGGACGCATATACTCCCTACCCTAAATGGCGCAGCTCAAGGCTGATATCGAGCGCCCACTTTAGCCGGTAGGAGTCGGAGATTCTGGCGCAGTCTGTAGCCGAGATCCAACACGATGACCCCCCTGGCGTGCGCACTGAAGCACATGCGTAAATTGGGGGAACGCGGCGATGCCTGACAAGAGAAACATACCCTGCCCAATGCATGGATATTCACCATTTTCCCAGGCTTAATCGCGCCGAGCCGGGCATTTAGCTGGCTTCAGTGTTACGCTACCGAGGAGAACAACTCACTACTGCATAAAGATAGCGCCGTAGCTCGCTACTGGGACTGTTTCTCCATTTCCTTAGGGTAACCCACATTGGTGCGCTGAGCCGAGGTCCAATGTGCCTTTTGTACCAAACGGATGTGTCGATCGGCATCGTGGGCTCCTGAACCTTGCAAAGTCTGTAGGGACAACCATTGATTGCAGAGGGTGGGGACTTTAATATACGGGGCGATGCTTGGGCGTCATTCGCCAATGTATGAACAATCTTCTGCATAGTCATAATCCAGGTCCAGTCTCCTGGCCGATTAATGCAGCACCAGTCTTGAAGAAAGTGACTCAAGAACCGACAAGCCACCAAGCTCTACGGGCTGAGTTCACGGAATCATCCTATATATACCATTCTTACCATAGCCTCACGACATCCGGAGGAGATAAAGACTTGATCCAGCATATCGCGGACGAAACCACCCGGGATGCAGAAGAGTATCGCAAGTTCTGCGAGACTGCTACAGCCAACGGAATCGCTGCAATCTTCCGCACAGCCATACACGCACAGTCCCACTATCTGGTGAGGGAACAACTTGAAGCCGTGAAGGTCGAAAACTTTGACCTGGGAAACTCAAATGCGTTACGTTTCATTCGAGATGAAGCACAGGGTTTCTACGCCGATGAAAATGAACACCATAATCGCCAGCGCGGAATCACACGTACTAGCCCTTTCAGCCGTTCTAACTTTGATCGGATCTTCGACTATGCTCTAGCACGAACCAAGGAGGAGTGGGATGTGGGAAAGTGTTCCCACGGGCGCCACACTAGTATATAAGTTCCACCTATTCGACAGTGTTTTCCAAAGCTGGGCCACCTATTGGCGGGGCCACTTCGGAATCGATATCGACTTCATCCACCCCGACATTATGAATGGGAACCCGATGGCCTTGGGCATTCAGGGCCGACGTACCACCATTGTAGGCAACGAATATGCCGATATTATCCAGCCAGCTTTCTTGAAATGATTCGGCGATGCCACCACCGAAAATATGTGCGTGGCAGATGTGTACTTGTGTCCGAGTGTACATCGTCTCAGAGAGTACCAAACGGTGCCTGGAGCTGCAGATGCAATTACCGGGCAGGGTCTGGCCAATCCATTCGCCACTCTTCGTGCTGCAGCTGCCATTTTAGAGCGACGCGGTGGGTACCCTGGTGTGTGCGTTCAAAGCCAGATGGAGAGAGACATACAGACCCTGTTGATAAGGAAGCTTACAACACCAGATCAAGGCGGCTCTCGTAGCACGGACGCGGTTGTTGAGCACTTCCTGAACGCGATTGCTGATCCTGTCGCACCTGGACACCATCGACCAGTCCTGATATAGCCTTAGGAGGTATCGATGTCATGATGGGTAAGAGAGCCGCGGTGGTAGTGGTTGGCTACTGGAACGACTTCGTCTTAAGCACGCTGAGCCATGTGATTTCAGAACTATCCAACTCAGTTCCGCGTCTTGTCGAATATGCCCGCCATCAGGGCAGCGAGGCCATCTTCGTGCGCTTTCTGGGCGACGCCAGCTATCAAGGATCAAGTTGGAGGTATCGGAATGTAGTGCTCGGGAAACCAGAAAAATGTGTCGAGGGCATCGTCACCCCTCGCGCTGGCCAGCGGGTCTTTGACAAGAAGGCTTTATTTGACTCTTTCCTCATTCCTAAGTTCTCAGAGTCTGTGTCCGAACAGGGATTTGAGCATTTAGTGTTGGCGGGATTGTACAGCGACGTCTGCGTTGATGCGACGGCTCGAACGGCATTTCCAAAGGGGCCGTGGATGACGGTTGTGGAAGACTGTACCGCTACTTTGTATTCGAACTATCATAATCATTTGAAGTTTATGGAAAAAGTGTATGGGGCATGCGTTGGACCCTCGGCTACAACCTCCAGCACACGATATTTATCAAGGGGAGATGAGCTTCATCGCCGGATTCGAAATTCCGATCGACGATTTAACAAGCCAATACTCTGCCACGGTAAGGAACGAAGGTCGCTCAAGTCATATTATGCAAGGGTCTACCACTTCCAGACAGGACGGTGAGCGGGAATGCCTCTTGTGTCCAGGCCTCTAGGCTTCTGGGACATGCATAAACCGGTAGGCGAATGGCTGGGAAAGATCAAGATGTCGCCATAGGAAGCAAAGCTCATAATTTCCTCCCAGATGGGTTGCCATCTTCAGCACCGGCGACGATTTCGTCCTCGACCTCCAAACCCACCACCATATCCACCACCATATCCGCCATGATGCGGTCTTCCGCTCCATCCAGGTCCATATCCTCCGGGCCCCATTCCAGGTGCTCCATAGTGAGGTCGGCCGCCAAAGGAACTCATGAGGGTATGTCTTCGGGGTGGAGGCATCACGCCCGGGCGCATCCGGCGGTGGCTGGGGACGCTGCAGCAGAGGCCCATACTGGGGTACTGGGATTAACCAAGGATATTATTCTAGTAGGTTATGTAGACCAAGAAGAGATGTCTAGGGTCAAGACAGGGGGGAGTTGTACGAGGCTACGTATGGAATGAATGTTCTCTCATCTACCCCGAGTCATGTCGTCATCCGCGTCCCACTGCAGAGTCAATCGCACCCAAGCCCTTCGCATCTTCGACGCGCCAATCAAATTGAAGCTGAGGGCTTGGCCATCTAACTGGGGACGGTGTTGTGGCTGCTGCTTTGACGACTTCACTCGGGGTATCAATCCTTGAGATCCAATGTAGGTCGCCAGTCCATGCGTCTCCGCCAAAGAGAACGATTCTGGATACAGTACAGATGCCAGGAGATTTGCTCAACATCTGAGATGAAACGCATGCGGCGGCAATATGCAAGGATCTTCAGCCAGCCATGAAGCCCAGATAACAGCCGACGTATGTATGATCTGTCTGGTTGACAAACCCTAGCCTCGCCGAGAGCTCTTTGGATATTGATGGCCAGATTCGCCTATCCCGTACTCTATGGATTCATTCAGAGTGTTTTCATGCAGGGGGAGTATACGTCTCATATGCTTGCCAAAAAGACCAAAATACAAAAAGCAATCTCCTGTCGCCCAAAATCAGATTGTGGATGATCAATGCGACTATTTGCACTTGCGGGGACATATCAATTTCAGCTGGCAAAACAACCGTGATCTACATTGGTCACAATATCTTTATCCGTCTTGGACAAAAACACAGTGTAGCACCCTTGTTCGACACGTCTTGAACATACCCGATACCGCCATGCATACGAGATTCTTGTTTCTCCTCACCCTCCTTGTTCAGGGAGGACTATCTAAGCGTGACTGCGATCAAAAGGGTATGAGATGTCACTGGGAAGGCACGAGCCCCAGCTGTGGTAGCACCGATAAAAAGTTAGGAGACACGGAGTACGAGACGACGGTACCTATGTATTGCACGAATAGACCAAGGACTACAACCGAAACACCATTTGGAACAAAAGCCTGGTGGGCTACGGCTGCATCAGTCAAGGGTCCTACGGAGAGTCATGCTAATTGGCATATAGTTATGCAGAGCTAGAATTACATAGTTCGGTACTGACTTTCCATGTACCAGTCCCAACCCTGAGACATCTAATGACAGTGAGCCACTCACTGGCAAACCCAAGGCATACACTGGTTGGGCATTCGCCGGCAGCGACCAAGTCCTGGACTTGGATGACCAGTGCAAATCCCTCTCGCGTTCCTTGTATGTCGCTATGAATATTTAAGTACTTTCTCTTAATCTTCGCAGTGAATCTAACATGGTTTACAGGTTTAATGTGGGATCTCTTGATATCCCTTGTTCTTTGCACAACAGAACTCATTCAGCCATATACTCGTACGCACCATCTGGATTTACTTTCTCCTCTTATCCAGCGCTGATTAGGTTTGCTTGAGATAATAGGGATGCAAAATATGCCAACGGAATTATCATATACAATAGCAGCCATTATTTCCTTTTTTCGCGACCAGGCAAGGGGAGAGACACGGCGACATTGGCAGCCGCGTCGCAAGCATCAAGTGCCAGGTGCGAGCCAACACAGCCCTGTGGACATCCCATGTTCGGTCGGTCGATTATCCGTCGAACGAGAGCGTCGGTCAGTGCCCGAACGAAAAAATACTCTGCCTTCTGTAAGGGTAAGCCCCGGTCTGGCGGACTTTATTGCAGCGACTATGCGACGTGCCAGAAGGCCTTGAACCTGGGAGATGCTTGCACGAAACAACAGGAGTGTGGTGTGAATATTTGCCAGGATAACACCTGCCAGCAAGCCTCTCAGTCGCCTCTTGGGTGGTATGGACATAAGTAAAGGTGAAGGCAACCCGATTTCGTTCGGTCTAGGCATGGCATTTCGGAAAGCCGGGGCAAGTTTCAGGGTGGTATATGCTGAAGGCAGGATTTTTAGACTCTCGGTACTTGACTTGATTTAATCTTTAATACGTTTTAGGATAGTATAATACATTCCTCGCCGAGACTAGAGAAATGGAAATCTAAATATAGTAATCGAATCGTTGACCTAGATTAGATTCTCTTTTCAATCAGTATATATATACTTTGTAGATCAAGATTCAATCACTTTCTGATGATCCGTTCCTCATACCCTCACCTAGTTGACGGCCGACAGGTCATCTACCCTGTACACAAGATCTTTCTGTTATCCAAATGGCTCCTGAGTCCTGAACGCAGTGGCTTGGTGGAGAGCCAAGCCAGCCATCTATGACATGCCTTCGGTTATTGCAACTGAGCTCGGGCTGTCGATTACGTCACGGAGCTGCCGCCATATCAGGAGACTTCGTATTGTATTCTGAGCCATGGCCACGTCTAGAACCCCCAGTGCTCTCTAGTTCCTTGGTGGAAGACCATTCCAACTTCGCTGGTGGCAATGGCGAGGAAGATGAAGTGAAATACAGATGTGCTGCCTCCAACCAGGCCAGATCTGCCTGCTGAGAAAAAAAAAGACCTTGGGACACGAAGACCATTTGACTGGCATTTCACAATGTCTGAGAAACCCCTATCACCAGCAGAAAGGAATGGATCGCCTGAAGTAACTCCCACAACCCAGCCATCTACAGTCCCCGCCCCGCTAGGAGAGGCTCCGAAAGTGATACCTCTAACCCTGCTCACAAATCGTCCGACCATAGTGGACTGCCCATATTGCCATGCACGAACAGCAACTCAGACGGAATTGATTGTTGGATCACAGGCTACGTGATTCTCCCTTTCTGTGCGGTGATAACAGGCCAATAACCCTGGGTATAGCTGCTGGTCATGTCTGTGCTGCATCTTTCTTGGCCCGCTTGGTGCTCTCATCCCGTGCATTTTGCCAAATTGCAAAGATTGTGAGCACTACTGTGGGAGCTGCGGTAGGCCGCTCGCTGTCGTTGAACGGCGGGGAAACGTGCGAATCGTATATTATGATAGTCGAGCGATATGACGTTTTAGTGTTGGAGGGAGAATGCGCCTCTATATCTGGTTGCTATCAGGATCTCTTGACAATAATGACTATTCGGCCTCTTCAAACATCTCTGTAACAGACCTCTCCCTAAGAAATTGTGTGGTGTCTTCTTGAGCACCGACAAGGAGCCTCTCTCCCTACGTCTAGGCCCCCTTTGATGGGAAATTCGGGGATAGCTCTACCCCCATGTGACCCTCATATTGGTATATTACATATGCATCTACTTGTATATGCTCGAGTCATTATAATGACTGCAGAAGTGATCCGCTTCGTTCTCCAACCTCGCTCTAAGTGTCAAAGACTAGACTACTCTTTCCATATCTACGATGGTCTTGGAATTGTCTGATGTAAAAGAAAAAGAAAAAGAAAAAGAGATACAAGTTTTCTTAACGTTGCTGGTAGTTATTCCCGCCGCAAAATTAATCGCCAACACGGATTTTTCAGAAGGTTGGATCTATCCTATCAATCATCCCTAGAGCATCTGACACGACTTGCTCCTGCTACATCGTAGGAGTCCTCAACGGATAACGTCGCGAATGCTTTTGCAACTGGGTAATGCATTTTTAATCGATCAAAACAGTGCTTATCTAGCCCGACAGTAAGTCATGGTGATAGCCATGTTACACCACCCTCAGGCCAACTTGTCTTGCTATGCTAGTCATTCTTGCGGGTGGCTAGGATCCATTAAATGAATGCGTTTCGCAATCTCCAGTGGATGCGAGCCTAGATCAAGAGTAACACACAGCTCGTAGAAGTCTGACTGTAAAATAACGAGCACACCGGCCGCAAGAACGGGAGCTTAACAATCCCCCGTATGGCCAGAAGTAACCACCCTTTCGTTCCTTGAGTTCTGCTACATTCCCTAGCTCATTGAGAATTTCTTTCATCGGTGCCGCTGCAGATCTACAATACTCATCGGAACCTGGAGTAAGCATCCGGATAGGATACGAGGAAGATCTGCTGCCCCGGCCTCGGCGCTGGTTATAAAATGAATGACTCCATGTCTGGCGAGTACCTAGTCCAAGTCCCAGTATCTAATACCATACCTTCAAGGTTTTAGTTCCTAGATCACAAGTGAGCCAACTCTCCTAAGACAGCCGCATAGACTCACCAGAACAGGGGTATGGTGCCATTGCTTGAAGTTTCGAAATTCCTTCCCATCCAACGGGTAAACGAGACCGAGGGCGTTCGCTGTTAACAGTCTGGATTTGGATCGTTCGGCGGGGATGTGAAAACTACTCGTTAGCTGTTGGCGCTGAACGCAAACAAGGAGATTCCGTATTAATATCGCCATTACTTCTGCTTGATGAGGTGAGGTAAACATTCCGGTCTGGCCACGTAACCTCAGTTTCGACTCATGGATAGCTACATTGGTTTATCATGATACAACATCACATTCTTCCAAGCACCTCACTCGCAACAGATAGGAGATACGATTGAAATGATCGGGAAACAAGACATGCAACCTTCAATGAGCCGGAATTAACGCGCGGCGGGGAGAAGAAGCCCAGGCCAAGAGGTGGTGGGGAACGAAATCCAAGGAAGTCGAGCTCAACTGGACGATTCCCTGCCGAGGTTCAGCCTCGCTTATGAATAGACTCCACTACGGAGTACCCGGTCGTACGACTCATAGTCACCAGCTGGCCTCAAGTGGGTCTGCAGCGCCTTTGGAAATTGTAACTTCTTGCCCCAATTTACGCACGGAGTCGCCGTCTTGACCCTGAGCATCGCTGATTTGTGGGTTGATAAGACTGCCACAGCTATACTCCGGCGTAAGATTTGCGATTAGGATACATTATAACAGATCAAATTTCAAGAAAGGCGTGTTGGTTGCTAACCATTTTACCCGAGGACGAATGGTGTAGGTCGTGTATATGAAGTGAATCGTGCTAAGCAGACTAGTAGTACTGCGATAGGGCTAGCTCCATGACTCCGGTGCATACTATTACTGCACTTAATTAAATTGAGTGCCGGCTAAGCTCTGTCGTTTCTGGCCGGTGTCTTACGATGAGTCAAAGGCTTCTAGCTCTATAGCCTCAAGCCATCGGGGGTGAGGGTGACAACAGCGAAGCTGCCCGTAGCCAGAAAGTCATCTGAAGGGTTGGGACAACAAGAGATCAAGATGTTTGATCGAAGCCAAAATTGAATGGTATTCTCTAGCTGGAATCATTATTCATGAATATCGTGGCTCCCGTCGGGTCTCATCTAGGCTCCGTAGCGATATGCTTTCACCCTTCGCCAGTACTTGGCCGTGTATAGATGTCGAGGGGCTGTCGTGCGAAGGATTCATGCCGAGGGGCCACTTATCCGTCTCCCCGGTGATGTTCTCCCCAAGCCTGGAGAAGCCATCTCCTACTTTCGCTTTGACATTGCTAGCGGTGTACCGCTGACCTCGGGTCTTGGAGGAGTGTTTGCTCATTAACTTCCGTGGTAGAATCCGAACGATTAACGGCCAGATAGAAGGGAGACACGCCGAAATGATAATGATGCCCGCTTCGATTACGGTCCAGATACCTAGATTCACCGATGCCCCTGTCCAGTGATATTAGTGACGACCAATCGATGACAACCAAGTGCATCTTGCGAAGGCTTACAGGTCGGATCAGTGAGAGCGTTCTCCTGGAAAAAGATAGTCATGCGCAAAACGCTGGCGACAGTCCCCCTACAGGAGCATACATGAGACAACGGCGGCGGTGGCATCGTTACGCAAAGTACTTACATTCCTCCAAGTATGAAGACCCCTGTCAGGGCGAGTTTCTGTGTCATTCGTGTCTGCAGCTTCCAGACAAACGGCAAGGGCATGACCAAGATCAAGACATCTGTCAGAATGTTCGGAGGGGAGACATAGCGATAAAACGCTTGTTGGTCAAAGCACGATCCACCTGGAATGGTCTTATCCCATGCATATTGCACAGGGGCACATTGGAATATCGCCGCGAAAAAGACACCAATCCCATGGCCCAGGACAATAAAGCCAACCGTGTAGGCTATCGTGCGGAACTTGGGTGTGCTGAAGATGCGGATATAGAAGAGAAGAATCGAAATCTTCGCCGGGGTCACGGTAAAGGGAAAGTCGAGAATTTGGTTGGCCACCAGCCCCTGGAATCGGATTAACGGTCGCATTAACGAGGGCTCTGAGAGAAATGTCACCTTTTGAAGATTGACGAGTTTCTCGGGGGTCTGCATCACGTATTCGAGATGATAACCCAGCCCACCAATCTTGAGCACTTTTCACCAGTCAGAGCGTCTTCTTGAACAGTTGGATTGATGATGTCCGCGCACGTACAGACTATGTATAATGCGGATTGGCCTAAGCTGGCAATCTATATGCAGGGAGGCCAGTTAGTACCGTTAGACGGAATGCCGGGTGGATAGGGAGAGCAACCAAAGAAGGTATAATCAGGTAGTCATCGACTGCGTAGGCGACTCGCTGTACATAGCGGGCATAGAACCGAGCGGCGACCACCAGTATTTGGACGACTGCGATGGCAATGGATACGCCCATCAGCGAGTCACCACAGTAGGCGACATCCGCACGGCCTGCCGAATGGCTCATTGTCACCGCAAGGGATGCAGCAACGCAGGCAATCAGACCCTGCACAGGGTGGGATTCTCAACATCTTTTAAAGCAGGAGCGCGCACAGAGTTACCTAATTTCAAATCTCGCTGGATTTAATCAATTGTTCGGGGCCAAGACTCGACCTGGCGCTCTGGCCATGGATCGCGACGGCGTGGAAGTGGAACCCGCGATCTCGAGTTTGGCATCGCACGTTAATTTAATCGCTTCCGGAGCTCCACATGGTCGTTGCGTGGGAGATTGGAATTGGGAACAGCAATCAACGTGCATCCTTCCTTCAAGACCCAGCCTCCGTCTGAGACATGACGCCTACTCGCTTATCTGGCCTTCGCTCGGCGGGTGCGAAACAGCGTCCCTGAGTAATCTCGTTCCTAGCAGAAGAATGAAAACCGTCGCTCTGGCTTGGCCTGGAAACATACTCCATATGCCCCCCCCCCCCGAGTGCGTATCTCCACTGTTTTCTCGTCGGTGGGTCCCGTGGCATCCGGTTTCAAAAGCCCAATGTCTCCCTCAGCCATATCAAGGATCTTGAATATTCCCAACCATCAGAGTGGGTCGTGGGATTTTAAAGTCTCCTCTTACCCCCGGGTTGAATGCCCCAAATATTATCAAGAACTGGATCTTTCATAAGCGCTCCAGACTAAAACATGTCGAGTACTCCTTCTCTCGAAGAACAGATCGCGTCGCTCACACAGACGGTGCAATCGAACAGAGAATCTCTGGACGATGCTACCCGATTGAGGACTCTCAAGGCCGCACGAGGCCTTCTGGACGCCCTGGGGTCTCCACCAGAAACTGTGATGCAAGATGTGGTCTTAGTATGTGGCGAAAAACACCCATAGAGAAGCACCTGGCCAAACCGGCATCGTGTCGGCCCCAAAGATCAAGACGCTAACTAGCCGATGCGGTATAACAGAATCCTGTTTTGCTTATGGCCCTTCGCATGGGGGTGCAGCTTGGTGTATTCCGGATGATCTGCGACCACCAAGAAGAGGGGACAACTACCGAGCAAATCGCGAGCCAGTCAGGAGCAAGTGTTCTCGTTGTCGGTGGGTTCACGTACTTTTCTTCCTATCATGCCGGCTTCAAGATGCGTTGCGATTGCACGGCCTTAACACTTGACGGGTCTCACGCGCACTATGTCGATCCTCAATTTGTCCCGTGTTTGATCAGGGACTGGATATATAGCGCGATCCCAATATTCTTCTGACATCACGAGGAACCTACATTTGCTGACGACATGTACGTACGTAGGTCAGATCTTGAGGTTGCTGGCCGCCGCAGGATACGCGTCAGAGACAGGAGTCCAAACCTACAAGCCCTCCCCTCTCACCATGGCGATGGCGGATGGGACTCTTGAAGCGACCACTAGAGCATGGTATGCAACTTCCTCTCCGGCGCATCAAGTGTGTCCAATCAGGGGTCACTCATTCTAATGGGTTCAGTTTCGATATTGGAAATTACTGCACTACCTATGCCCCAGAATACTTCCGTCAGAATAACAATCAGTTCCCAACATCGGTAGAAGAGACTCCCTTCCAGCTAGCCAAGAACACTCCCATGAGTTACTTCGCGTGGCTGGGACAGAACCCGTCCCTGGCGAAGGACTTTCAGCAATGGATGACACTCAAGCAGCAAACAACCCCAAACTGGGTGGACTGGTTTGATATTCCAGGCAGCCTCCTTGGGGGCTTTCGCAACCAGCCGGATGATGTCTTGCTGGTGGATGTGGGTGGCGGCGAAGGACACTATCTCCACGCATTCAATGACAAATTTCCTGATGCCCCGGGGCGTCGTATATTGCAAGATCTACCGCAAGTGATTTCCACCATTAACAACCCCCCAAAGGGTACTGAGTTGATGGCGCATGATTTCTTTACCGCTCAACCAGTGAAAGGTACGAAAAAAAATATCTAGACTTTGCCTTGGCAGGAGAGTGTGCTTTTCTCTGCCTTCATCCCATCTTCTTGACTCTTAATATGCTGACCAATCCATCAGGAGCTCGAGCATACTATATGCATTGGATCCTGCATGACTGGCGAGACGAGCAAGCGCACAGGATCCTCGGCAATATCGTTGATGCCATGGAGCCAGGTTATTCTCAATTGATCATCAACGACCAGATCATCCCTGACCAGGATTGCGACTTTGCCACCGCGTGTATCAGCATCATGATGATGCTCCAGGTCGTGCCTTCGAACGCACCGAGAAGCAGTGGCGTGCTCTTCTGACGTCCGTCGGCTTGAAGGATGTTTCTTTCTACCAACCGCCGGGCAATGGGGAGGGCATCATTGTTGCCACCAAGGCGTGATCTGTTATTGCATTATTGTGTTGGAGAGATGTATATTTATCGCATTATAGACATGAGTTTAGCACAAGAGATATGGCAAAATCTAACCAGATCGGTGAGTAACGAGTCTCATTCGGTCATCGATGAGGCCGGCCATTATAAATCCATGACGACCCGGAATATAATCTTCGTACGTCGCGGCCAAGCGACGATAGTGCCTTTGCTCTACCTCGCAGGTAAGAGAGAAATACTGCACACCTTCGGGGGAGCAATTAAGTATTGTTTGTAGGATTCGAGCCTTTCAGGACGCCAGTTCGCTGCTGTCTCTACGTTATGGGCAGCCAATGAATGTCGCCTTGGTCGTATGGTTCACGCCGGAAGCTCCAGGAAGCAGCAAGATACCCAGCATTCAAAATGCAAAACAAAAACATACAACAGGAGGGATTCGCTGGTGGTCACCCACCCAACTACTAACCTCCCGGCGTGTGGCTTAAGTACGGCTGAGCGGACGGGAAGCCCTGTTCTCCACACCCTGTGGTCGTATGTATCAATTTGCGCCAAATTATGGCTTGTATGGATAGGAATATGTAGCTGTATAGCAAATATAATCGCTACATGGGAGATCAGGGACTCCTAGTACGGCCCTTCTACACCTCTTGCTCCAGTAGGTTCTCATTGGCCAGGTGGCATACGGAGCTTCATTTTCCATCGACGAGAAGACAGGGTAGTGTCAGCTACTAGTTATGAAATGCTTTCAGCTTAACTAATTAAAAACCTCGCGTCTTGGAATATGGACGTATACTCAATATCCACAAAAAAAAGATCAATTTTCTGTTAAAGTATAGATCAAAGTATATATCTCTACGTTTGCTAGTAAGCCGCTCTCTTCTTTCTAAGAGAATGGTGGCGTTGTAAAAAAGTTGGTTGAATATATATTTCGCTGCGGTTCGGGCTGTAACATGTTTAGTGCAACCTTTGACGGTAGAATACCGAATACTGATTGTGTAATGTCATAGATTCAAAGGCAACCCTGCCTGATGACTGTACACTATACTCTGCCCCTTGTACACATATCTCTCGGACACCGAAAAGCCCGACGGCACATATATCCATTGGCTTCAGCATATTACACTGGGCCACTTGTGTAGGCGACCCTGATACACTGCACTCTCTCCCTTTCCCACTTCTTGTCGATATCCTCCTGTTCTGGAGATCTCAGCAAACGGCTACCAGGCTATAACAGGCCTCGACGAGGCTTGTAAATGTATTGGAAGTAGTAAAACTTACCTAGCCATATAGCAATATGTAGAGTTGCGGTAACCTACAGATCACTTGTTTGGGAGGGATCGGTTTAAACGAGCAGGTATAATTTGGAACATGAAACACTACACTGCAGGAAATGGCAGCAAAGTAGCTAGAGTTCCCTGGGTTGCTTATGATCCCACATATGCTTAATTGTGACCCCTTGAACCTAGGGAAACACAGAGTAATTATTGTTGAATTTCTCTGTCTATAATGATAGATGGGAAAGTAAGGAAATCGAATCAAAGGTCCCAGGACTGCTCCTTACAACTTTGAAGGTCTCTTGGCGGGTAATTCAGCAGCTGTCAAATCCAACATTTTCCACCACTGATCCGAAAAGGACGACTTCTCGCTCGCTGGTAGTTCACTCCAACCTTCTGCAATCCGCCGTTCATCATCTTTCCACTTTTGCACCACCTCGGTTAGCCAAGGCCCTACAGCACTTGCGGTTTGGCCAACCTTTTCCAGCGGCAGTGTATGGCCAGATTGGTCGATGACAAGGTGCTTGACTCGACTGTATTCTCGCCCACCACTGCCTCCAAATCCGGTCCCTGTTTTTTTGGCCGCTCTGGAGTGGTGTCCGGATAAGAAAAGATCACTGTTGGCTCCGCTGAGGTATAAGACGGACGGTCGAACATGTGGCAGCAACCGCCAAGCTAGAAGTGGCTCAGGACGGTAGAACCTCACCTTTTGGTGCAACTTGCCGATCATATCTGGAACCAACAGCGGATCGTGGCGGGGACTGGGACAGTCCGTAGTATCCGGCAGGCCTAGCTGTTTGTGACCGTGAAAATTGGGCCGGATGTACATGGATATCTCCTGGGTCTTGGTAGTGGTAAGAGTTACTGGACGGTCACCGCTGGCTGCCCCTCGTAAAGGATAAAGAATCGTGGGCAGGTCGCGAAAGCCGTATTCAACCCATTGGCCAATAACTCGGGGATCCCAGCGCCTCCAGACCTTAAGAGAAATCTTAGCTGCCACAGAACGTGAAGGCCATGAATCCTTTCGCCTGGCGGCTGCAGCGATCCAACTGCCGCTCGCACCGTCCTCCATGTCATGGATAAACGGTTCGATGAGAATAAGTGACGTAAATAGGCGAGCGTGGATTAGGGATAAGAAGATTCTGAGTACCTCAATCAGTGAAGGCCATTCCTTAAGAACTCATGAGGGGTCCGCATCACCTACTGTTGGACTGCACCGATGCTGTGGCCGAGCCCGATGATGGGCTGCGCCATCTCTGTGCGGAAATGGTTGATCATGTGTAGCATATCACGACTGTTGTCGTACCAGGAAGCTAGTTTGCATCAGATACTCTGATTTCTATAGAGTATTGCCAACGTTTTCCAAGGACACCACTCACCATCATTACCTAAATGGCTCTCATTTTGAATGCCACTGGCCCCCTGGTTGACGGCGTCAGCGATCCAAATGGCGCGGATCCGGAAGCCATCCTGCTCACTTCTTGCGACAAGCTCCTCCCATAGTGGCTCATAAACTTCCTAGTTATTCCATGGCCTATTAATCCGTTGCTTCTGGGGTACGTGGTGGCTCCTGGCTACGAACCTTCGGAAATCCGGTTCCGTGAACCGCGATCAAGGTTATATCACCTGGGTTGGGATTTTGGTTGTCGATAGGGGTATACTTCTTTACTGAGAGCTTTAAAGGTGCATCTTGGGTAGTAGTTGCTCGTGGATATTCTCGAATATATTGCGCATCAATCAGGTGTTCCGTCACAATAAAGGGCGAATTGGACATGATGTGACTTTGTTCAACTTGACTCGGCGGCTCTTGGGCTGAAATACAAAAAAAAAGGAGAACGTACAATGCACTACCACAGACAGATATACTCTCAGCACCATCGATGTCTGCCTTCGACCGGTGTTGTTCGGAGGGGTCCGCAACAGCAAATGTCGGGTTCACTCTTTCGCTCGGCGTGCCTCCGGAAAAGGAATCCGAGGAAGTGGTTGGGATTACCGGTGGAGTATACATTTCCAAGGATCTGTGTGGGTCCCCACCAAACACTCGATTGCAATATTCCACGTAGTTTGTAGTATCATGACTCGTGCTAGCTACGGTGGGCCCCGAATGCTATCGTAAAAGTTTCGAACGCTGGTGATATCACCAGTCACGTGGCAGATGGAAAGCTGATATCGATCATTCTGTTTTGGGTTGAATTGTCTAGTTGTATCTTCTTTGAAGAGGTGGGATGCTTGGGAGTCCCATATATTCGATATACGCCCTAGAGCTCTCTTCTTTTAAACTGCGCAATGGTACCCTGCGAGGGAGTTGCCGTCGAGTATCCCTTAAAATGATATTCACATCTCTTCCCCGTAGTGTTAGCCGCACAGCAGGGCGCCCTCGGCGCGAGTCGCATATCATACAGGAATATAATCCGTGCAAGGCCTACGTTGATATCCATCCAGGCCAATCTTCGTCCAATGCATGACCTGGGGCCAAGGCCGAACGGACAGAACACCTGCCGTGCCATACGAACACTCTGTTCATCGGCACCCGACTCGGGATCCACAATCCACCTTTGCGGCCAGAATGCGTCCGGTTGTTTAAAATACTCTTTTTTGCGCAGGAGGACATACAGCGAGGAAGCGACAGTCACTCCTTCAGGGATGTGTCGGCCATCTACCGTGAGGCCACCAGCAAGTACGCGACGTGGAGAACCGTTTGGCACGCCTGGGGTCAGTCTCATGGTCTCGTTCACACAGGCTTGTAGAAAATGGCATGAGTTCAATTTGGGACCGGCACGAATCTCATCCTCGTGATCGAAGGTGCCACGAACTTCGGCAGTGACACGAGAGAGGGCATCATGATGGTGCAGGATGTAAAAGAACAGCGCACTCATGGTCGTGGATGTAGTATCAGTACCTAGAAGCCAGTCGACTTGGTTAGAACCTGCGTGTTCGGAATAAGTCTGGAGGCAAGCCCACCTGCTCCTAATAGCACCATGGATTCGGTCCAAAGATCTTTCATGGTATACCCTTCGTTGCTTGCCTGGTCCCTAGATGTTGTCATAATAGAGAAGACGTCCTTTCTTTCAACCTTATCGCCCATATGCGCACGATCTTTGACGCGGTTGTATACCCAGCTGCCGGCAGATATGATGTCTCTATATAATGGGAAAAGGAAGATTCGATCTAACTTGAATTTGTAGATCTTGGGTTGCATGAGACACTGAAGGGGTTAGTACTTGAAACCAAGGAGGGTAGAGAATGACCACAGTAATGTAGGGGATGTGTCATACCATCACGCCTCGATGAGACATCTTTGTGTACACTGGTCGGACCCATCGCTTCTGAGGTGAGTCCAGCATCCCAAAACTACTTCCATATGTGATATCACCAATGAGATCGAAAGCAAACCAGTCGAAGACGGTTGCCACGTCTATCGATGATGACCAGCCGTTAGGCAACGATTCAGTATCGTTAGGGAACAGATGTGTAGTCAGACTGTTGATATGTGCAATAACCGTTTCCTCGATTTCGCTTAAGCCCTGGTCGGAGAATGCCGATTTCAGTGTCCGACGTTTAAAGGCATGGACCCTTTTGTTAACTGCACTCAGAATGTTTGGACTGTGGCGGCTAGCGCTGTAGACTTCCCATGCGTCAACCTTACCAACATTGACTCCTCCCGTGTTGTAAATATCGGAGTACATAGAGTGGGAGTTGAACCATAGGGTGTTGGGTCCGGATCTGACGATTTCGCCTGAGTCAATGGTTAGGGATCATCATTGCTGGGGACATGGTAGCGCTCTGGTTGCCTCACCGTATTTGTCATGCCATGCTCGATTTTGCAGGTGGAGATCGCCCCTCCATGCATAGAAAGCAGTATACCAGTTTGTGACTGCCGCGAATTTTGGTCCAGGGTATTGAGACAGAGGGTGAAAGAACAGGCGGTATATCGACAGCCAGAGAATCTTCACATCGGGAGCCCAGTTAGCATTGGCAATGATTAAGAATCTACTGGGTTCTACGCACGTAAGTTATCGCTGCACCGGCGAGGATAGCGAAGAGATAGGAATTCATTGTCACAGTCACTGTCTATTCATGTAGGGAACGCTTAATGGGATAGATATATCACATATCAAATAACTGGTGGGAAAGTAATGGTAACGTGAGAAGCGTCAAGGATTAATTTTTAGGCGTAACCATCACAAATTTATCTTTACAGTCAGAGATTGACCTATCCAATCTTTGCTGTCTATCTATACACAGAGCAGCTAATGCTGATGTCACTCCCTGTATTCTTGGTGAGGATCTAGATCAGTTAGACATCTCTCGCTCCGTGTGAATGGGGTCCACTACTATGAGTACTTCCTCCCTCTCACGTAGGTTATGTCGTGACCTTCGTTGCGCAAGTGTCGCCCATACGCTCATTGCTACTTTGGTTCAGTTGGTACCGATCGACGGATCCACGGTAGGAACGGGTTGGGGGAGATCGGCATTACCGAAGGGATGTATAACTAACTGGTGGGCCTAGACTTAAACTACTCGAGAATGATAGGGACTACGTCTGGTCGAAGACCGAGAACCTACGAGAAACCATAACCTAATTTACCATACATAACCATGTAAGCCCAAAGTTAGATAAGACCTTAGGTCGAAATCTTGGATGCTATAGTTTTAACTTTCGAAGGCACTCGAGCTGGGCCATGGTTGGGTATATCTTGGGTTCTGCGTGGGGCGTGCCTACTGTTACATCCGTCCATGCTTAGGCCCACCAGCACAATGAGTGATGATAGAATGGCACATCCAGAAGGAGCAGCGTCTAGAAGTACCATTACATGCCATGTGAGATATAGCGAGAATTCAAGTGTCATCGTCATCCCCATATCTCTATGCAACCCTGTGGCAATACCAGGCCCGTATGTATCTGACGCGGCTTGTTCGATTCGTAGCAACGCATCGAATCAAAGATGGTCGGTTATATTAGGCAGGTTAATGTAAATGGCCCTCTTCAATATGATGGCAATTGGGGCTGGGCTGCAGTCAACCATAAAGCTTAGCACACTTCCTGTTACAAGGGTGAGAGGAACCCTTTGTTGCCAAGGTTTCTTGATCTGCTATCCTGAAAATTCTTAGCATTTGACTTCAAGTTCGAACGAGGAGGGAATTGAATATGAGATAGTCTCCTGAACTACTATACATAATTTCTTTCAACCTTTGATTTCCCTTATATACGTTCTATCTCTTACAGCCCATTATAGTGGAATCTTACACGGAAATCTGCAACTGTGTTCCTCATCACGATGGATGATCCAGAAGGAGTTCGCAGGCCGTCCTCTATCTGTGGCCTTGACGATGACGTGAATGTCGCCTGCGATACCGAAAAATATGATCGCACGAGCATCTCCAACTTGAATGAACAGAGGCTCCACGTTGACCAGGACTGCCCAGAGCACGATGCTCGCGGCTGGAAGCCAGCGTACAAGCTAGCCATATCTCTTGGTGCGATTGCGTCTTATTTTTCAGTGTAAGTCATTGAAATATGTATAGACTGTCTGTCAACTCTATGGGCAAACGCTGACTCGAAAACCCCTGTCTAATGAAACAGCACCCTTGCTACTTCGATATATATTGCCAGTATACCGGGGATCATGGATGAGTTTGGCACTAGCCTAACTTTGACGATTTCCCCCATAACCTTCTATGCAATGGGATTTGTAATAGGTCCCATGTGCTCATCTGCATTCTCGGAAGAGTTCGGCAGACAATATATCTACAAAGTCTCTCTGCTTCTGCACATCGTCTTTACTATTGTTGGTGGATCGGCCCAGAACTTTCGGACATTGGCAGTTGCTCGTGCGGTATGTGGCATAGCTGGTTCCCCATGTGTGACCGTCTTCGCTGGGGTATTGAATGATTTGTGGGTGCCAACGGACAAGGCAGGGGGGGCTCTTTTCGCGGTATATGGCATTATGGGGGCAGTCGCCAGCGAGATTGGGCCCGTTGCAGGGGAGGCAATTGTTGCTGATCGTGACTGGCGCTGGAGCTTCTGGCTTACGGCGATTCTTGTTGGGGCCTGCTTCCTGGTTATGGTATGGGTACCTGAGACATATGAGCCTGAGATTCGAAGAAAGCACCTGAAGCTACCGCGCCGGAAGTTTCAGAGGGTTTTAGTCCCTGCGTTTGTGCGACCGGTGAAGATGCTTTTGGTAGAGCCTATTATCCTTCCCACGGCAGCTATTGTCACAATGGGTCAGGTCGTTGTCTTCGTGTTCTATGCAAGCTATCCCCTCATCCTATCGCGCGAGTATAACTTCTCGCCGTACCAGGTCGGCTTAGCATTCCTACCCTTAATGATCGGTAGCCTGCTGGCACTACCCGTGTTGTCGATGACGATGAAACGAAGGCAAACGTGCTCGAATCCACAACCAGAAGACACGATGAATGCCGCAATGATAGCGGGAATCTTGTTACCTGTTAGCTTATTCTGGTATGTGATAGTTTGCTGAAAATGGCTACAGAGGATTAATATGGAGAAATAGGCTCGCATGGACGGCACGTTCTAGCATCCATTGGATATGTCCACTTATTGCCGGAGCTCTGTATGGGTTGGCATTTGCTTTATCCCAGGTACGTGCTGAATGTAATTACTATGAGCATCATACTAAGACTCAATGCGAGTAGCTTGTTTACCCGTTGTACAAGAACGAGGTCTATGGGGCTGAACTAGGCGCCTCTGCATTTGCAATCGACGTCGCTATGCGCTACACATTTTCATGTGTCTGCCCCCTTTTCACTGTTCAGATGGTCGACAGGATCACCTTTGGATGGACCATATCACTCTGCGCATTTATCTTGCTGGCACTAGTACCCGTACCTTTGATACTTAAAAGGTATGGCCCAACATTAAGAGCGAAAAGCCGGTACGTGAGAAAGAAGGGCTTGGACACCGAGCACAACATGATGGGTGAATCTTCCTAAATTGGAGGGTCAGAAGGTCTGAAGATAGTCGAAGACTAAGAGTATAATATTATAGAATATTTTTAAGGATCTTACATAAAATGCTCGAATGCTAATGTTACGTGAAAATGGGTTATGTGTTATGACATTATATGCCCCCTTCATAAGTAGCAAATACACTGTAAGTTTTAATGTATGGCGTTCAAAAGTTCCACAGTTAATCTGTATATTCAAAGGCTCATCATAAAGTCGTTTGATAGGCCCTAGGAAATACAACACTGATCTAAAGCCTTGAATATAAGCAGGACTACGCCGTCGGATATACTGGGGCTGTTATACTTCAGATAAATTGATCAGCTTGATATTAGGGCGATCTGTTCAGCTTCCATGGCAAGATGCGTTGGTGGAATTGATTGAAATCCTCCCGTACGTGCAGCCTTGTTTCTGGGAACTCTTCAGCATCACTGATCTCGACAGTGACTTCCCACAGATCAGTCAATGGCTTCCAGCAGGGCATTCGAACGATCCAAGTGGCATCGCCAGTCCACCAGGGTTGATAGCATGTTTTCAAGAGCAGATACGCTTGTCTAACATTGTAAAGCGTCTTTTGTCAGAACTGGCTTCCTTGAAAGATATTGCAGACAAAAAGCGTCAACACAGAGATGGAACCGTATGCAGTATATTTCAGTGTTTCCTATAGTTGACATGGGTATTCACCGTTGTCACGGTCATATTACTATATACGAACTGGCCCTGATCCGCCACATGGAGCTGTTCGTGTGCTGTGGCCATCTATACTTCGGATGGCATATTGACGATTGTCAAAGGATGTTGTGTTTTCAATCCCAGCCTATAACTCAGATGAATGGTAGAAGAATGCAGTATACCTGAGTGACCTGCGGTTACCCTTCTTACACCCAGTCTGATTGTAGCTGAATCTGCCGTAGCTAGAGGTCATGAGCATCCTAGTATTTTTTGTATATAGTCCCGCTCCCGCTCTGCAAAAGATTCACTATTTATAAATACCCCTGCACCTGGGCCAGGGCCATGGCCTATTATTCTCTCGCAGTTTTCTATTGAGCAGTCAGGGCAGCTTTCATCCGCTCCTTCGTCTTTTCAAGGTTGGTATGAGGTAGCCGCTAGAGAAGAGGCCAAGTATCAGGAGCGTACCGGCCAATTTCACTGCCCAATACCTTGTGAAAGCTACTAGAGCTGGTCATGGTAAGTCTATCGGGGCGAATCCCATCAAATCTACTCCAGCTGACCAACTAGGCTGTATACTGAGCCACACCCGCAGATGAGGTCCGAGTGGGCTAGGATTGGAAGGTCTCCTAGGTAACTCCTCTCCGGATCAACTCGTAAAACCTGTGGATGATCCGACCGGTACAGCATCTAGAGCGTCCAACACAAAAGCAGTCTACCTTTGGTGGCCAACCGGTCAACCATCCCCATGTTATACCGGGGCCTGTGGGGTAGTACGGTGCGCATTGAAAGTGACCATAAGCGTGCCGCAGCTCTTGAGGTTTTCACAATACTATACTCCCTATTTCATCCCGTCATACCTGTCCTACGCATAGAGGCGCATGTTGAACCCTATATATGGGTTACAGGAAAGTAAAAGACCCCCTTCATTCACTCAGGACGTGCTTTGATATTTGACTATCAATCGTCCTCTACCGATTCCTGCTTTCAGCTTCAAAGATACTGCGCAAACACTTGTTGAGACCTCTCACCCCAGTCATCCGGCATCAAGCCCAGGGGTGCTACCCCGTGATTATTCGGAACATGAGGGTGAGCTCCTCGTTTCAATAGCGCTGTGACCAGAAAAGGTTGCAGGCTATCGAAGGCCAAGTGAAGCGGCGTGTTCCTGTCCTTGCCAGCCTCTGAGAGTGCTTCCGGGCGGACATCAATTACAAACTCTGCGGCATCGATGTTATGGTGCACTTCGCCGTCGAAGTGATCAAATGTATTTCCAGCAATGCAGTGCAGGATATTGTTATTTTCACGCCGGGCCGCGAAGGAAACCCCTCTGGCAAACAGTTGCTGAAGTAATAATCTATTTCCTCGCCACGACGCAGTGCGGAACAGAATCTCCTCGCCTACTCGGGGTATATCGAGTTGGTCTAGTAGCTGCGATATTGTCTCGGGAGACGTGGAGAATGCCAGGCACAGAACACAGCGGTCGAAGTCCCTTGCTTCCACTCCAAAGTCTGTTGGCAGCCCCTGGGACGGAGGAGGATACAAGGAACCGTCACAATATTTGCTACAGAGATCCGTTACCTGGCTGGCTAACAGGTCCACCGTCGGGAATAACATGTCGGATGATGTAGTGAGATCTGTCCTGATAAATGGTGTCTGTATTATCCCGGAAACCGAATTTGGAGACCACTTACTACATAGCTATCCCAACCACACCTATTGGGATATACCGCTGCTGGATGTTAACCGCCTACGCATGTGTCTATACGAATACGGAGGATAATCAACCAAAATCAACCAAGTCTCCTTCTCTTTCAGGCTGTGATGTTTGCAGGGGTTTGCCCCACAGATTCTCTTCAGCCCTCTTAGCGGCGTTTCGTGACGATGAGAGAAGTGCGAGAGATTTTCTATAATTGGGTGAAAACTGTGTACGAGGCTGATTATGAGACGGACGGCATCTCTGGCAGTGGGACAGATGCATGCCACTGGGTGGGCCACAGTCTGTACCGTGGCACAGCGATCGGGCTTCAGTATAACACAATACAATCTGATATACAACTCTATTCTTAAGGAATACACAAGCACCTCTAGTGGTGTATGTACATTCGGGATAAATTGATTGCGTTGGGGTCAAGGCGTTCTATGTGTATCTACGAAAACGCGCATACCCTGCCCATGCCGGCACAGCCTGACTTTAATATACGTGAGACCTCCTGGAGGCCCACGATAGAAGGCAGCCATTGAACGTAGGGTTAGAGTCCAGGTTGAACACTTGGCGCAGCCACTCTGCCTAAAACAAAGCTTTGTGTTATCCTTGGTCGAATATTGAAGTCCCGGTACCTTCTGCTCAACAACAGCCCAGGCGCCGCCATTGGGACCGAAGCCGTATACTATCCCAACCCAAACACATCCACAAACTCAGAGCTTTGGCAGTGTGACAGAGCTGGAGTACTGGCGACCCATTTTCAAAAGTTTCCTGCAGGCTACCCCGGAAAATATTGCGCCAGATATTGCTTATGTGAATCAGGGGTTTGCTGGGTTTCATATTTTGTTTTTTGACGGTGTGGCCTTGCACCGGCCCCTTGCACAATATTCCTGCAAATGGTCTTTATCGAAATCAGCGAGCGAGATATATTCCTTAAAAAAGGTGGAAAGCGCATCTTGCCAGGTTATCTGTATCCTGAAGAATCTCCAGGGACGAAGGCTTGCGTCGAACATGAACGGGGTTGGTGCGGAAGCGCTGCTGCCTGCGATTATCTTTCATCTTATTCGAGTTATCGTCACTTCGAGACAGGGAAATTAATACTGGGCGAATGGCAAAACCGGTACCCGTTTGCGGAATGCTCGCGCGGCATACATTGTGAGACGAACCACCCCATCATGTCAACCCTGCCTGACCCCTTTCACGGATTTTCCGTCTTGGGGCCTTTGGTCTTTTTGGCTGACTCCCTCGATGTTCAATCTAAAACATGTGTTCTATATGATCTCCTGAGGCGACTACGCCGATGCTTAGATCATGCAGAATGAAGTTGCGAACCACTTCGCGTTTTGCGATTCGATTGCCGGGTCCCTTCACTGATCTTCTAGCGAACTTATAAAGAATCCAAGGACATGACGACCATCCTAAGAGATATGAGCCGAGCACCAACCTTAAATGGAGCCGCGTCTGGCATCAGTGCCCAGCTCATGGCTACTTGACTTGCGATCAAGTAAGGATCGGGGAGAAACATTGGACCAGGACTTGAACTTTGCGATTTGTCTCTCCGCAAACATCTCAGCCTCGATTCCCTGATTCTGAATATCATTCATGCACTGTTGCGCTTGTTCTTCTATCTCATGTATGTGCTTCTGCGCTTCTTCTTTCATTTCCTTCATACATTCATTGGCCATCGTGCGTACCTCGGAGTTCCCATCGTCGACCTGCTCGCGAAATTCGGCCTCGTTCATTTTGCATTCGTCGAAGAACTGGTCACGAGACTTGCTCACAGCACTCTCGACAATCTCATCGACAATCGGTGATATGTGGCGCTTAATTATCTTATCGATATATCGTTCCAGGCGGCGGCGTTTGATCAGCTCGCCCTTGGCAAAGCTGACTTTGGCAGACGCAGACGCAGATGGCAGGCCACTGTCTACATCATTTGGCATGGCTAGCAGATGGGCGTGTCCTGATGCAATTAATACTTCGCGAGCCTGGTCTTCTGACAAACTACTGAACTCATGTACAAGGCCCGCCAGTCTATTACGCTCTGTGCGGCCAGGAGAGAGAGCACGCGTGAAGCAGGTTGGGCGGATTAAGGATGGGGACGGAGGGGATAGGCGGAGAGTTCTCGGTGTATCGGGCTCAGTGGGAGAGCCTAATGATGCAGGGGATGAAAGGAGCGCTATTTTTCGTGGTTTATTGTCAAGTGGCATTGAATCTAGGGATTACTAATGAGCTATTGAATGCCAACATACATAAGAGTATAAGAAGATGAGACAATACCTCTACGCCGTTTTCTAACCACCTGCTCGGACACGGACTCCTCGCAATATGGGGGTGGACCCACCTGCTTCACCTGTTCCGACACGGCTTCCTGACAATATGGGGGTGGATCAGACGCCAGACCGAAGACATGCCAATCTCTCTGGACCATGCGATGGCGAGCGTGGTCAAAAGGCTCTGCCTCAAGACTTCTTCCTCGCAGGGCCTGGGAGAAACTTTCGAGCTTATTAAGTTCTTTATTCACACATTGTCGTCTGGCAAAGTGTATACGGAGAGATTCGGATCGACAGATCTTTGCAAACGAGTGGAAATTTAAGTTTCCTGGTGTGGTTGGACTGAGAGACTCCGTCTCAGATGGACAAAAAACAATGCCGATCGTACTGAGGGTCAAACACAGTGTTGAGACGGCCGAAACATTGGTGACAAGTGCCGGGATCGTGGGAACCAAACTAGGTGAACAGAGGCCGTCGTTGCTAGTCTTGTGTAATGTACATTTTGCGACTCTTTCTGGGGGAATATTCAACCTCACCTGTGCTCTGACGCGAGGGTTAGCGAGATCTGCCGTAATCGAAAGGGTGATAGATCCCCGGCCGGCAGTTTTATCATGGAAAATACGAAGGCTAGCCCGACACGACACATCGAGATCGGGCGAATGAACAATAACTGCTTTGTTGAATACCCAGGGCAGGTTTTGCGATGGGGTGGTCATTGTGTTCTTGAAATTCGTTGGATTAAAAAGTAGAACCCTCGATGAATCGAGTATCCCTCCCACCCGGGCTTTGGAATAGCGTTGAGCAGCCCTGACTCGGGTAATATGGCGGATCCAGAATGATGATAATAACAAGAAGATGAGAGTAAAGTGGTACAAGCTCTTGCGGCCTGGTCACGGGTGCGTGCCCAATTCGAAGTCAACAAGTGAAATCGGAGAGTCCTATGAACACACAGGAATGGCAGGACTGGCGACGAGGGCGGCAAAGAGCAAATACTTCCTTTACGGGGTGATTCTGATGTCGCAGGGAGGAAGATGATGAAGAAACGGCCAGCGGGAATGGAAGGACGCGGCTGGGGCTTGGCACGCTGACCACGTGATGGGATACGCCGGGTGGGAACCGGATTTACGTATGTCCCTTCCGTCCACACCCGATCAACAACACCCTAATTCAGAGGGATAACATCCAATCGACTGTCCGGTCGGCTGCATCCGCAAGGCCCACGATGCTGAGACTGAGGATGGAAGTGGTTCTTTCCATCGGCCGGGAATTCGTCTCCCCTGCGTGCGATGTCAGAGCAGCGTTAACCAAAAATTCAAGGAGAGCTGCATCACGCTGAGCTATGTGAATGTCGTCAGGTGGACTCTCCTGTGTCGTATCAATGGCGTTGAGGATGAACCGAATGCGTGGTGTCGTCCGTAAACTGTGAGAACGATGAGCCAATGCGGGTTTCACGTTCGAACACATGAGTGGCAGGACCACGACCGCAAAGTCGAATATATTAGTAGTATTCAATATCCATACAGACAGACAGTATTACCTCCGTTGCCCATGGGATGGAAGTGTCTTGATCCGGATGTCTTTCAACCTGGATAGCTGTAGGCTACCATAGGTAATGAAATGGGCTGCGAGATCAGCGTTATGGCTTGTTCAGCATTCCTAGGGTTAGCAAAACCCACAACAATTAACCTCAAGCAACAAGATCTCAGAAACATGTAGGCAAATCCCGCGCCCTTCTCATTTAGTCTGGCTGAACACCTGCTTCAGATCCCGTTCAATTAGCCCCTTCCAACGCGGGGTTGCAGCAATGTCCTCATCGGACGGGAGCCAGATGTGCCCGGTTGGGTCTTGCAGATTCGCGTCAGATAGAAGTATGGGAGAGAGATCCAAGAGAGGGTACTGTGACCCACCTGGCTCTCGTGGGAGACGATCTCGGTAAGCAAGCCGGCCCTAATAGAGATTCCCGAGTCGTCGTGGTCCTGTAGCTCGTTTTTCACCCGCCGGAGGAGCTTTCTGGGTGCTTTACGCTCTGGGTTGGATAGACTAGGTTTATTGATGGCAGTGTGCTGCAATATAAAGGTAGTCATTATAGGCAAAGGCCTTCTAGAACCAATATGGGAGACATACCTCAACCTCATCGAAGAGCATCGTTGATCCTTCTATATGACTAGGAAGAGTACACGACTCGTCAAATCTCCGCAATGATTTCGATCTTGTTTTAGGGGGGGGGGTTGTCATACACCCACTGAAAGAGTTGTGGACACCCTTCGTTCGTCTTGTCTGTTGTGGCTATCAAGTCTGCCGTGTTCCCCTTCCAAGATATTGACTCGTGGACATATTACACCGTAGAAATGTCTGGTAAAGGGGCCTCTTCTGCAGCTAACTCAACATTGAGCTTTGCATGATAGAGTGCACTGCTATCGACAAAAGGATCTCCAGAAGGCAAGGAAGACAACGGAAAGTGGAACCGGTATATGTCAACACGACCTATATCATCTCGTTCTTCCGCAGCGTTATAGTCTCCGGGAACCGCCAACTCACTTGAATAATGAGCTGTAAAATCCACAATGAGCTCATAATCGGCCTTTTCCCTGAGTACGAGTACATGAATATTGCCACGGCCCTCTTCGAAGGCTTCTCTGATTCTTTGCAAGAGTTGGCCCTAGGGTACAACAGGTATCCCTATTTTGACATCCCCTTCTTCAGTCATTACTATAACTGTAGTAAAACTTAGCCCGGCATCGAATACTATAGGAAACAGCCCCCCAGTGGCGCCTTTATCACCGACTATGTCGAGTATTCGATACGTGTAGTAAACTGGCCCCAGAATTATTTGTACCGTCACATTGCAGATGGGCTTAATACGAACGAGGAATTTTCCAATATCTCGCGAGTGAAGAGGTCAACTCTGTCTGGCGGTTGACAGATATCCTAACGACCTGGCAGGGCCGCGCCTTGATGATCACGACATCCCCGAGATGGATGAAGTGACAAGGTATCCGAACCATCTGATTATTCCTTTGAGTGACTCCCCACGTGTTGTCTGCGAGGCACTCTTCTTCCCCATCCATGCCAGTTTTATCCTGATGTCCTGCGCTCTGGGCCAACATTGTATTTGTGGCGCGCCGGCTAAGGGGTTGTTGTGTAGCTGATAGGGAGATCAATTAAAAACCGTCTATGTGGATTCAGGATAGGATAATTCGCTTACTATGTTGGCTGCCAGAAGCCATGTGTTCTGTGAGTGGAGAAGAAAGTCTGTGTACGGGGGAATGTATAGACCTTCGAGTGCATTTGCGGCGATCATAGTTTAAAAGACTTTCTTGAAAAATAATAAATGAGGATATATCAGCCTGTGCTTGCGATGCATTAGTCGCTGTGCATTCGGTTGCATACTTGCGACTGTGTAGGACCTATACTCTAGTATGCACATGGGACCTCTGGGTTTGAAGTGGGAATAGGGCATCTATGCTGGCTCATTTTGGTGTTCCCGGGACCTAGGTGAATCTGTTACCCGGACTATGTGGGAATATATCTACATTGCGTTTATCTCTCTCTGTCAACTATGGAGGCGTGCTTCAAAAGTTATCGAACTATACTTCGAGTGGCATAACTCAACTGTTGTAATCTCGCTATAATTTAGCCTGACTAGGATTAGTTAGTTAGATTAAAATATAAATCTTCTTAGTTCATCTAGATATAGATAAATTAAGATCCAGACAGGGACAACCAGTTGGAGCTTAACATCTGCCATAAGCATTCGCGGAGGGCGGGGCCTGACTCCAGAGACGGGGGAGTGTCCTTGCCCACCACCATGAAGCCATAAACATACTTGACGGGATACGGGAGAAGGGGAATGACCCGAGCCATCTAACAATTTAACAGCGGGGAATTCAAGCTCACAAGGACGCTCAGTAGACCTATTTGCGACGCATCGACGCACCGACGACCGGAGAGCAAACGGCAAGATCAAACCCCTTCCCATAAATTATTTGCGGTTGATAATGTCGTGTATACTGTTGTAGATTGCCATCTCCCCAAAACCTCTCCAATCCTACCTGTCAACCTGATAAGCCCTGGTCGGTGTATTTCTGCCGAGTGCAAAGATGCCTTTAACCATCACGCTTTCATATATCCGCGTATAGGCAAGCTGGGGTAGAGACATATGACTGCACGTCATCTATTATATTGACGAGGATGTTTCATAGGATGAAAACTTATTTCAGCTATCCCACGGGATTTCTTGTGCCTGGCTACTGTAGGAAAGACAAGAAGATAAATTGACAGACAAGCCGCCCACCGATCGACGGCTTCTGCAGCTAGTTGGCTCCGACTCATATATGGATCCATCCGTGAGAAAACTATACCTTGATTGGTCTGAGCCTTTACGAGCAGTACTAAGGAGGCAAAAGTAAAAGAATGACATGGGATGATGATTGGCCTCAGTTGCCCGGTCGTATGTCGACGGATCTAGAACTGGCTGTCGCAGCCTAGGCGATGTAGGTGGTGGTTGAGCCCTTGTGGATATCTTCAGCAGCAGGTTGACTCGGATGCACGAACCGCGAATGAGGCGCCTGCAGGCTGAGATGGGCTGCGCAGAGACCCCTGCGGCCCATTCAGGTGGTCGAGCGAGAAACAAGTGTGCGAGAAATCCCAGGCACATCAAACTCCGTGCCTGCCAGAGACGTGAGAATTGAACGTGAGCCATGAAATTGAAGGTCTTCTTTGTCTCCCAGCCTCTCCTGACGGGCCGCAACGCCCCTTTTCGCCGAGACATTCAGAAAATTATGCAGTTCCGAACCAAGAATTCAGAGAGACTGAAATTATATGACGTCAAGGGTTGGGAGACCGTAGAGCAGAAACTGCTTGATAGCCCGAATCGTAGGACTATCCCTCCCTCCTCATTAACATGAGTGACAAGGAGCTTGAGCTCCTTCGGTCCATTTTTTCTCTGTGCGCTTTCACCCAGGGATAAAGTTGGACCTGTGTAATTGTTACACTATCAAGCGAATCACCTCGAATTTTTGGTCGTTTTTCTGATTGGGAGGTGTACATTAAAGCCCCGGACGGGGGACCAGTCCGCAATAGTCTCAACGGATTTGAGAGTATCCAAGAGATAATTGTCATCTCTGTTGTTGACCACTTCGGCCACCTTCTGTATGCGTTTTTGATTCTCTCTGGCCATTTCTACCTTGAGAGACTCCAGTGTGAGAGACGCAGCTAAATTCGAGTTTGCCCAGCCTTCGCAATGCGGCCAGGCCAGGAGAGACCGGATTGCGCGCAGGCGAACACGGTAGTCGGGACAACTGGAGGCCACGATAAAAAGTCCGGGTATGACCCCTCCATCGAGTGTCATCGTTGGACGGGCTGAGAGCTTGTTCACCAAGCTTCAACTGCCGAGACTAAGGTGATATACTCCGGTATAAAAGCTTCTGGGACAGCGCTGCGTAGAAGGCAGATTTTAAGCGGGAGAGTCTGAGAGAAGCACTGGATTCGGACTAGGTCCGCTTTTCGCTTCTCTCTTTCATTAAGGTCTCTATATGAGTGTTTGCAGAATAGTTCGAACCGGTGCATGAATGCATGATAACGGGAGAGGAGTTTCAACTGAGTAAAAGATAACGCCGCATATTCCTGTATAATTTGTTGTGGTGATAATCTCCAGCACTGAGCCAGGAAAGGAATGCCAGCATTTAACAAGTGGCTTAGAACATCCTGCACTTCTGTAAAAGTCGAGAATGCTACAGTCGAACTTGAATCGAGTAGTTTATCATCCAGGCCAATGTCTGTATGGAGTTGTGGCCGACCACCACCGAAGTGAGAAGCTTGGGCATCCAGACGGGTAAATTCAGCCGCCAGGAAATGCTCAACAGGGGTTTCTAGAGATCGGTTTGCCTTGAATTCTTTCAAGACCCTTAGTCCACTGTTTAGATGTTTGATTGCGCTCTCGTAGTGTCCCCATAAGATTTCGGATATGATATAAACCAAGCAGCACAGTAGCAGAACTTGATACAATTGAGGATCATGAGATTTGCTTCGTTTGTTTAACAAGGAAAAGGACCGCGACGATTGATCTAGCGCGAACCTATGACGCATACGGTAGAGATTCGCACCGGTCAGACGCATTCCATTCTCCTCGGACTCTTGATGGATAGCGCCCAGCATAATCACTGCGTGGTACGCGGCTTGCTCCGCGTGGCTCATCTGGAGAACCAACTGTTGCCATAGAGGTGAATCCGAGAGCCCAACGAGACTCGGGATAGAATGATGCTGGAAGTAGGAAAAGAAATGTCTCTCCTCTACCGTTGTTATCCAGCCAAAATGAGTTCCAAATTGCTGCGGGCATGGAAACCTCTTGCTCTGGACCCCCAGCCGGTGCAGGTCGTACCCATCACATTTTCGCCCCGTGGAGGTGCAGTTTTGGCACAGCCCTGGGCTTTCGTCGCATTTCACATGGCGAGCTCTACCAACAATTAGCCAAGGCATCATATAATCGTCACCCCAGTTACATTGCCATACTCACCGACAGGTTCGGCATCCTGTAGTTGATCTTTTCCCAGAAGCTCTACGTTGTTTCCGAAGAGTTAAAGCATATAGCTGGCCCATTGTGCAACAATCGAAAGTGAGTACTGATCGTGGGGAACTAGATATGCTGTGCTGTGCCGTGTGGAAGAGAGAAGAGGCTCGGCTGGTCCGTCAGGTTACAAGACAGCCTAATGATTCGACTACTAGTTAACTAGCTAGTAACCAGGTTTAAGGCCTCCCATGACTAATCATTGCCCAGACTTCATCGGTAAACTGGGGCTGAGGCTCTCGGCTCGGCACGGCTCATCTGGGGCACCATCCGAAAAAATATATTCCAATTAATCATGCTCCGTGCAGATCTGGCACACAGAGGTAACTAAGTATTTCACTAGTGCTGATTTGGCTAGTTATCAATATCTATTGATTCTCGGAGCAATAATATGCAAATAGAGCTACCCGGCTCCACTTGCCGGTGGGTACTTTGTGAATCAAAACGATTGGCTTGAATGAGATGATTTTGGTGTACAGTAACATTTGTACCAGACAGCGGGGCTGTCACATGGAGCTTTCTCATTATATTCTTGGTTCCATTAAACCGTTGATTTGGTGGGTTGGTAGGTCTCATCTACCCTGAACCCTGGCCAAGACAGTGATATGCAAGCACCTTCAATCTTGTGTACCTCACTGCATATCGCAGGGGAAGACAGGGTATCGAAGAGAAGGACAGCATATGCAGGAACGAACTGTATCCAGGTCGCAAGATGGGATGCAGGATTCCAACAATAAGTCGTCGACACATGCCAGCGCTCAGCTAGACTCTTTAACACAACTCTTCCCAACAGTACGCGGAGTTTGACTTTAGTCCGTCGGCATCAGGGCATGTTCCCTGCAGTTGCGTAACCGTCGTCGCCATATAAGGAAAGGGATGAAAATTCAGCAACAAGCATCAGCAAATAAAGCTAGAACGCTCAAACATCGTACTGCAAATACAAAGATATAGGATAAAATAAGAAAGTGCCCTACCCCAATTTAGCTCCGTTCACGGGAAAGAGGTTAATTAATCCGCTCTTGGCATTCCGAAGTCGAGCACAATCTTATCCTTCATCCCCTGAATGCTTCACTAATCCCCATACTTTCCCAACCTCTGCAATGTCCACACCCCGCACACCATGGCCTCTTGTGCAGTTTGAGATGGCACGTCTGCCTGGTTAGGTGTTGGTGTCTCGTGATCTGGCCCGTGTTTGTATCGAGGTCAAGAGCCACCGTCCTTGTTTGAGCTGCATACAAGAATCACCTTTCACGCCAAATACATCTCCCACCCAGTGAGGCTATTTTAACGACAGTAATTGGTAATAGCTGGACTGACATAATCTACGAGTCAAACCGATACTTAGACTATGCGAGCGAACGTATAGTTCCTTTCTGGCCGGCTGAGAGAACCCCGCTACAGATGCCGACAGATGTAGGAAGACCTAGTACTGTAAGAAATGCATTTTGTCGGGGAGTTCGGTGGCTCACCGCCTTTAGTGCTTACGCGCAGGTGGAGATCCTACCTCATATTTCAATCGACAGCACCCTCGGCGAATTGGGTATGGTACTTCTCAACCTCATAGGATCCACTGTGTAGGAAACATCGGCTTTGACAGATAACTAGTACCTATCTTGTAGATGCCAACACAGTGACTCCCCTCTGCAACAACGGTAGCAAGTATTTCATCATCAGTCTTGCCTGTGCATGGACCTTGTGAAGAGTGAGGGTGATTATTAATGAGCAGAAGTCTCACTGGATGGATGAATAAATATGCGCCTCGGTGAAAAGTAGACAACTAGGCCACTTTTTTCTACGCGACAGGACCAATCCAAGCTTAGCACTATACCTTTACCCTAGCTGCCAAGCCAGTGGCTAAACAGTCTGGGTGAAAAATAGATCGCCACGGGATTTAGCTGATTCTTAGTCTAGGGCCAGTCGTGCTCCGAATATACTCGATGCTGGCTTGCCTCTGCGGCTTAATTACTTGTAAGGGTTTTACTCCAGATCGAGATCGACAGTTAATACTCCATATTCTTGTAACATTGCTAGAGGACGTAAGTAGTTTAAGTACGGCATATGGTATGATATGTTCAACGATTGAGCTATCACAATTCAGTTCCTATAAAATAGCCCAAATCACTTAGATCTCTCCTGTGACCTTCGCACAAAGTCATGAAGCGCATTTGCAGTAATTTCAGCAATATTGTTCTCATAATTCTTCCACGCCAAAGCCCCAACCCAGTTGATAGACCCCACAGCGAAGACGGCGCCCCCAGCCTGCGTCTCAAAGTATACTAAATCACTGCGCACCTTATCGCTCGTCGTTCCTAACGTATTAACCATTGGAAACAGAATCTCCTCGTTGAACAAGCCATAATTATCCGAATGACCACCCGCCAACTTCGTCGTCGCCACGATGATCGCGTTCTGTGGGGTTCCAAGCGAGTAATCCAGCCGGTCGATCTCGTCCCCAGACGCCGCGCCCTGCACTAGGCCAAAGTCGCCGATGACGGTCGTGGTAGGATCCCACAGTCGGGGACTGTCGAAAAGGAAGGATAATCTCGGATTCACTCGCACCTCGGGGACAATGCCGTATGCTGCTCCTTGACCCATGCCACACGCATCGGAGCCAAGACCACACAATCGATTCGGCGGGCGCCCGCGTGAACGCCAGAGGCCACCGATTTCGCCGGTCGATGCGAGATGCCAGTGTCCTGGAGGTAAATTGAAGGTGCGACAACCTTGGTCGGCCCGGCGGACTTCGATCTGGTGAGGATTTGAGGCCTGATGACCGGTGACCCAATAGTAGCCGTTGCCACCGAGGTACAGGAAAGAGCCGCCCTTGGCCAGGAAGGCGTCGTAGGTGTCGAGCATACTGTAAGTGGGGTATTCGGGATGGCTGCAGGAGAGGGCAACAGAATAGCGAAGTAGCAGCGAGTGGCCATAGATAGAGAGGTCGTGATCTGTAATGATATCGTAGTTGTCTCGGCCAAGCTCTTTATCGAGGAACCCGACATACCATAGGTCGGCCGGGAATTCACGTGGACCACCAAAGCCCCAGTGATAGTAGCTGATATACGTTAGGAGAACTGTAGAATGAAGGGGAAAAGAGAGGGGGATCTTACTCGGGCCTCATATTCACTACCACTCGCTTAGTAGAGGAATGTACCGCACCAGAACCATCGTTGTGGCTGTCATACAGCGAAATCCCTAGATCTGGACGATCCTCAAGGATATGAAGATGGCGACCTTTCGTCACCAAGTCTGACCCGGGTATGTCAATGTGCACGTCCCGCGAAGTGTCAAACATGCGATCATTGGCATACGCGGTGTAAGTGAAAGTTGGCATGATAAGGACAACCGGGGGATTGGTTGACCTGGACAGATCGGGTCGGACAAAGATTGGAATCACATCTTCGGTGTCCCCGTCCGAAATGACGACGCCATAGCATCCTGAATGTAGATCAGTGGGAAGCACTAGCTCAAAGTCCTTCTCCCACTCAGCGTCATCCACGTCGTCGTCATGGAAATGGATGGCACCGTACCCATAAGAGGCACGCGTCCAGTCCACCTCGTGAGCGTCCCAGTCATGGCTGGTCACGGCGCGGGTAGGGCTATTGACTATTATACCGTGTGTCGCATGAATGGAACGATCACGAAGCGACTTTGTGGGGATATCTTGGCTAAAATCAAGATCCAGGATGCACTGCGATCCTACCTCGACGCGGAACCCGTCGATCTTACCGTTGAAGCTACTCGACGACATGGGCTTTGGCGCTACTCTCTCACCACTGGTGTGGCTGGCAATCGTCAGACATTGCGAGGACTTCAACTCCATGGGCTTCACCCGCTGGCTTTCAGTTTGTGTGGTTGGTGCTAGCCCAACATCGTCGGGCTTGCTTCGCACATCGGCGCTGACAGAGTTCGACACCGGATCCCAGGTTAATAACAAATAATACCACATCCAGCGCTCTAGACGAACTGACAGAGGTATAGTCTGAACCCCATCCGCCGCTCCAGTGAGCAGTACCAGAGTGCCCTCATCGATCAGTGCCGCCAGGCCCGAACGCCCATCTGGATCGAGCGATGAAAACAGATACTGTCTATGACCAGCATGAGGTAGAGTAGGTTGTGCCCAGAAGGAGACTCTCAAAATACCATTGTGAATCAGAAGGTCACTCTTCCAGTGGACTGTAGCAAAGGACCCCGGCCGGGAGAATTGCGGGCGACCGAAGTGCTTAGCGGTCGCAACTGACTCAACGGGGCGACGATCCTCGGGCGGAGCGTCAGGGTGGTCCAGCTGACCTGGGCCTAGTCGGACAAATTGGCTGGAGTATTGATCGCGGTGGCAGGAGACATGGATTGAGACAGTCTCGCCGGGCGAGGCCACAAGAGGGTCGGCATAACCGATGATATGGGATGCAGCCATTTTCAGGTATGAATCGTAAGAATGGTTTGGCAATAGGACGCTGTTCCGTTTCAGCAAGACTTTAAAGTGGCGTTTTTAGGACGGATTCTATCCCTGCAGGGTTGCATGGAGCTTCAAGCCATTTATAAACGATTTCAGAAGACTTGCCGACGCACCCAATAAGATCAACAAGCAGAGATATTAAAACCCCACTCATACCCATTCTCTTATTTGCCTCATATTGTTTTTGATATCCGCGTTTTGCCGTTCCCTTTCTTCTTGGCTTTTCTTGTCCTGCTCGGTATATTGGCCATGAAATTGTGGAGGTTGACCAGGTGAGGCCTAATACCGACTGTAAGAACACAAGCTGATGGTCACAGCCCTTTCGCCCAGAACCTCCTGGCCTCTATCATAGTTGGCCTGGGGCCAGGACTATAGTAATTACTGGCACGTTAGCTACACATTGTCCCCGAGTAGTCAAGGTACTTATCATTTAATAAAGTGAAACTTTTAGACACCCTTGAAGCAAGCATAGGAGAAGATAGGGTATACTGAAAACATCGAAGCAGCGTGGCGCACTACGGGGATCCACTCTCTTGATCCTATACTCTAGTACATAGGATACAGATATATATATTGTGTACGTCACTGCTGATTGGACCGACTTTGATATTTCTATATATTTCTGATATCAAAAGTATCTAGTAATATGTTGACCCTAGGGTGTAGGCCTTGGCACTTTCGGAGGTTTCTGTCTGGCAAATTATCCTAATTAGGAATGCGGCCATATATACCAATGAACCAAAAGTTTCAAACTTTTTGCACCACTGTATATCGGGTGGCTGTGGAAATTCCTGGTGAAGGGGCGTGATGATTTGAATATATCAACATACAAGATAAGCCCAGTGGGATAGCACTGGGTTCACAATTGAGGTGGTTCTCGGCGGTTGGAACGGAATTTGAACAATGCAGACTTTTCGACTCATGATGATCAGTCAAGATGAAAAATAGTACTCTGGACAGCTGTTTTAAGAAAATGGAAGAAAGCTGATGTTGGTGTTTAGACGCTTAGGAAGTGCTTGTTGAAATAAAAATATAGATCGCTGGATCATATCGGGTGGCCCATAGCACGGCGACCATCAGACATAGAAGCTGTTTCTATCCATAAAAGAAATACGAGTGTGGTTGAAATGTATCTTAGGTGATATCTTGCCAAATTGCGATAGCTCTGAGCTGTCTTGTGTAACAGGGGGGTGTCAAGATAGTAGGATCTCGAGACCGTTTTACTCACAATCTTTGCTAATAGATATTTACTACCGATTTCGATTCACTAAGAACCAAGAATATCAAGGACCCTCTGAGGAGCCCATTTATACTTGCAAAATACCCCCGGTAGAATCGCAGGTCAGATACAGTTACCAATATCCAATCTTCCGGACAATCCGATACGCGTATTATCTGGAACTTGGAAGAGGTTCAAGGATTGGAGCATATCACTTTTTAATCCTCGGCTCGAACTGCTAGCATTTCTCTTGTTGCCCGTTGCTTCCGGTGTCCCGAACACATAACGCCATATCGCCGTCCTACGCTGAGGGCGCCCATACAACTAAGTAGTGGCTGGTGTTTGTGCCATATATTTACTATAGACTGCATTATCTGATTGCACTATGAGCTGGTCCATACAAATCATCGCCTAGATTACCAACACCACAGCCCTGATCCTTACAAGCAATGATAAGTCACTGTTGCCCGTCTATCTGCTTATCTGCCGCCTTTGCTGTATACTGTTTTCTGCTCTTTCTAAATCTTAGTGTCGTCCCTTCTTAGCATCGTCGTCTAGCGCCTTGTCCAACTCTTTCCGGTAGTCCTCTTGGGCCTTTCTCAGATCCTTCTGCAAGTCTTCCATGTCTTTCCGCAGATCCTTCATCTTGTGATGAGAGGGACCCTGCTGCATGTGCTGGGAAACGCGGTTGATCTTGTCCTGAAGCTCTTCTACCTCCTCCTGCCTTTTCATCACAGACTTTTTATTGTGATGCAGCTGATTCAGTGGATAGACTTGACTCGGCGGATATGGACCTTGCGGGGGATATTGTTGATATGGACCCGCTTGCGGATATAGCTGCTGAGGGAATTGCTGCGGGTAGGGGCCGCCCTGGGGAGGAAGATTCTGTTCATCCTTATGCTGGTGTTTCTTGTAGATGTCTTGAGCTATGGAACCGGCAATCGCACCACCGATAGTTCCGAGGAAGCCGTGGTTGGCCTTGTGGCCAGCGAAACCACCGACAGCACCACCGGCAAGCGCACCGGCAAGGCCACGCTCACCATCCTGGGCCTCACCAGGGGCGGTCGGCAGCTGCTGCTCGTTGTAAGACTGAGGGTACTGATTCTGAGGCTCTGGGTACTGTTGCAGATATGATTGCTGATACTCTTGGGAAGGGCCCTGGGGAGGCGGATGCCCAGAGTAGCCATACCCATTTTGGGAGGGAGTTCCATAGTACTCTGAATTCATTATTGCTAGCAGGGATCGAGAAGGTTCAAGGTAGAATGTTGAAAAGTAACGTATGCTGAGTATTCTGTCACACTCCCCAGCAGGGGAGCAACAGCCTTTAAATATTTAAATTTTAAGAATCTCGTCTAGCCCTAAATATCCACTACTCTTTTAAGAAAGACACTGCGAAGAAACGTCAGCTGGGATATATCGACATCACACACTCTGCATAAAGCTTGTGTCCCGCAGTGCCCGTATTGATTTGGGTATGATCCGCATTCATACTAAGTTCCTGTTCGTTATTGGGCCAAGTTTTAGCCCCCATGCATCAACACCAGACTCATTTTGGCCCCCATGTCTGGCTTCTGCTGTCGGGTCTATCTATAGTTGTGTCTGTTTTTTTTTAAATTCGGGAATTCCGTCTATATTACTTCTATTGGACAAGCGCCCTGAGTCCGGGCTCAGATGGATTATCTCTACGGGGTATCGACTCCACAAACAGAAACCCCAGCCACGAATACGCGCGTACATTTTCCAACGGATAAGTCGCTCTTTTCGCTAAGCAGTGCTAACATTTAGTCGGCTGCATCAATTTAAGCTGCCTTCGTAGTTTCTTCCAGCGTTGCTACAGAGTAAACATAGCTTCTCAATTGATCAATACATCCAAAGCTGTCGGGGGAAGCCGGGATTCACTGGTGCGTCGGAGCTTATTTATTCTGGCTTGATTCAAGGTTGTGCCTCTCTTCTAAAGAGAGAAAAATACTAGTACTGCTTCAACTTTATCGGACTCAAGTGGAGGATTCTAGGATCGATGGATAGAACCTTGAAATCCATTATATAGTTTATACAAAAAAAATAGGTGTCCTAATTATCTTCCGTCACCTCCCCCCCCGCGGGGTGTATCGCCTTGTCATATAATTTACATTTACGTTCCAATGCGAGAGCATGATCTACAGACTAGCTAAATTTGGACTAGAGGATTGCACTATTTACTTGGCATTTGGATCTAAGGGAGTTTCTTCATGTAAAACATGGAAGCCAATTTCGACTTCATATGTACACAAGAGCTAGGTTGGTGTTTCCTTGCTTTAATCAGATCCTCCAGTGAGCCTGTTGTAGAGTGGAACGGGGTCCCCGCCGCACCCGCCCCGAACCCGCCCCAACAAGGCGCTCAGAACATTGAAACCAACACCCAACTTAAAAACGTTATTATAATGTGTTAATCGATCGAGAAAGGCCTCATAAGACCCCAGGAACCACTATAGAGATCCCAAACCCCCATGGTGGTGGTCACCGAGTGCGCTGAGGTGGGTATCCCTGAGCGGAGTACCACCATCACCAGCACTGATATATCGGGGGGGGGTCCTAGGGCTCTGGATATATCTATTAATCTGGATCAGATAAGCAACAGTAAATCTAGTAGGTCACCAAGTAGAGCCAGCTCTAGAAGGAGCTGGAAGACACAGAACACTTGGAGCAACCGAAAGTAAAAAAACAAAATCAGATACTAGGAGATAGTCTAAACCCTAGAGCAAGTCAGACGGTCAATGCTCGGAACATCAGAATCGACACCCAACATAAACACATTATTTTAACGCGCCAATCGATCAAGAATGGCCTCCTGAGGCCTCAAGGACCGCTATGGAGATCCACAACCCCTATAGTGGTGGTCTACCGAGCGCATCGAGGTGGGTGCTCCCGAGCAGTTTACCACCACCACTATCACCATCATCACCAACACCGATATATCGCAGAGGCCCAGGGGCCCTGAATATAGCTATAGAAATGGAGTAAATTAGCAACGGTAAATCTAGCAGGGCCCCAAGCAGAACCAGCTCTAGAAGCGTACACAGAGCACTTATAGTACCCGAAAGCAAAAAGAAACAAGACTAGGCCTGAACCTCCAATCCCTACGTAAACTAGCAGAATCGCTTGAGAATCAGAAATATAAACGACAGGCAGAGATTAGATTGATACAAGCCTATATTAATCAGGTCTTGCTGTACATAACATTGTTGGTGCTCTAAAGATCATCCTACTATGCTTCAGCGAAGGGAGGTGTTGCTTACCCGTGCTACAAATGCTGTTCAGGGTTTTCCTCTTGTTTCTTACTTCCCGCTTGTACTCGTACGATTCATGCCCACCTTTCACCTCCACATATGGTCCGGCGTACTCGCTCACGGCGGTACCGTCACCGTTCGGCTTTTTTTGCTAACTGGAGTCGTTGGATTGGAGCCTGTACTTGTAGTAGCCTTTGCTATTGCCGATGACAACGTCCTTGTGGTGACCGCCAGTGTCTTTCATCAGTTGATTGAGCCCATCGTGTTTCGCGCCACTGCCGTCATCGTAGGTAGACAGACGCTCATCTGTGGGAATCCATACGAGAAGCCTCGTCGCGTCTTTGCCCGCGGTCACTGGGGGAACAGCCCTCTTAGATAAATCAAGGTCTGGCAGAGCGTTGCTCGCTCTTGTTATGAAGTCACGAGCATGGGAGCGAACGTCAAGGGCCGTGCCAGCACCGGCCGCCTCAGCCGAGGCGTAGGTAAAAGCGTTCGCCAGGAGGAGCAGAGGAATTTGAAACTTCATTTTGGGAAGGCTTTGACTTAAAATGCGGGGGAAGTAGTCTTGTAATAAGACGAGAATTTAGATCTGGTGGTTTATACTAGACCTCAGCACAGCCCACCTGTGGGCAGTGGGAGACCGCCCGTAGCTAAAAGATTATCTTTTATAGTACTGAAGATCTGATACTCCGAGTCTATAATTTTAAGAAGATCAAGTATTTTAGATAATTATACAAAATCTCGGTATATATAGAGTTTCTATATTTTTCTTAATTAATCTGTAGTTTAGAACATAGCTGGGATTATAATTAGTGATATAATACTGAGTAGTAGACGAACTGTCTCTGTTCAAATCTATTGTATCTGCTGCAGAGGTGGCTTGATTTGTAAGGATAGAATAAAAAGAAGGAAGGGAAATCAAGAAGTATAGAAATATTGCAGCATAGAACAGCAATTTCAAAAAGAGGGGGAAGTTACTGATGCGGGAGGGTGGTGATTGTAGAGGCGAACCCCATTTGTAGATGGGCAGCCACCCATATTCGTCTAGATCACTCGGCCGCTCTACAAGGAGTGGTTCTGGGTCAGGCCTCCGGCAAACCAGGTCTGGGCCCGATCATGATTCACCACTCTAATATTGACTTGATCGACTGACCTCCGAATCCTCGGTCACCAATAACGCTTTTACGCATTAGGTTGTTGATATTTCTTGGCAATCCTCCCTCAGAACTATATAGGGAAATAGCTCCCGATTCAAGATAAATCTGCATAGCTAATACGACCGGAAAAGGTATTTCACACCTCGAAACATACGGTCCATTAGTCGCAAAAAGGTAAATTTCGAATTCCTTTTGTGCAAAAGATTCTCTCGGATGTTATGAAGAAAGGCAAACTATTACTTATTTGGGTTATAGTCTACCAATGATCCGGACCGCTGCAGTGTGTGGCCATAAGATGGTCATCCCAATTGGATATTACACTAGCGGAGACGGGAATCGGTACATGAGACGACTTGTTTAGATATATACAGACGATCTATGAATTCTGTGGCGCTTTAGCAACAAGTGTTTAATAAAGTCGACGCACAACCGAGGGCGTTTACAACTTTCTCTTTGTTAATTTTTGATCATACGGATTTGCAAGCCTTTGCCACCCGTTATCAATACTACGCTGTTCCAACTCATCATTCCTGAGATCCTGTCCGCACCACTCTTAGCTCACGACAAAGGCTATTTCTTGAGTGACTAGACTATAAGAGAGGAGTCTGGCTTTCAATTGCCTGTCAATATTCCCGGCCTATGCCCACTTAGACAAAAGAAATCTCACCTCTGATCACCGCATTCATTGGAAAGTGAACTGTGTACTTTTTATAGCCGAAGGTTTGCTGGCCCAATATGGCCCACGAGCGATCCTACGATTTCATTGTCGTCGGTGGTAAATTTTTGCTCCCCATTATTGCTATCAGTCAACCACTTATCTAATTTATAGGCGGTCCGGCTGGATGTGCACTGGCTGCGTCTCTGGCAAGCTCCGCCAAGAGGCCGAGCGTATTGCTTCTAGAAGCCGGCGGGCGGAATGAGGACAAATCTCTGCGGGTCGATGGAAAGCGCTGGAAGACTTTCATGAAAGAGAATATGAACTGGGGATCCCAGACAAGCCCGCAGGAGCACTGCAACGGCCGTCAACTCGATTACTCGCACGGTAAGGGGCTCGGGGGCGGCTCTGCGATCAATTTTGGAGTCTACACTGTCGGAGCACGAGACGACTATGATCTATGGGCCGCCGAGGTCGATGACGAGACTTTTGCCTGGGACCAAATGCAGGCGCGGTTCAAAAACCTGGAAACATTTGCTGGCACAATTGATGTCCCAGAAAACCAGAAGTACAGTCAGCCGGAACCCGCAGGCCATGGCAATAAAGGTGGCCTGCACGTTGGCTATGCCAAAGACTGGGATTCAGATTTGACAACAGTGCTGGATGCATTCGAAGCAGCCGGGGTCCAGCGGAATCTTGATCACAACTCTGGTAATCCCCTTGGGTTCGGACTTTGTATCAATTCCGCTTCGAAGGGTATGCGATCAACCGCTGTTGATCTGTTGACTGATGTCTCGGATAATTTGGTCATTCTCTCCAACAGTCCAGTGCAACGCATTATATTGGACAAGAATAAGGCTGTGGGAGCCGAAGCTAATGGCACACAATGTGGGTTCTCTCAAAGGGCTTAGTTACTCTGGTTGCTGGAAGAACTCATGCATGCTTGCAGATTCTGCCTCGAACGAGGTCATCCTCTCAGCAGGATCGCTTGAAACCCCCAAGATTCTGATGCATTCTGGCATCGGTCCTGCCGACGAACTACGCAAGTTTAGCATTTCAGTCGTTCACGATCTACCAGCCGTAGGCCAAGGTCTCCGTGACCACATCTTTGCCCCACTTATTGTGATGCGCAACCCCGAAAGCAACGACCGTAATTCTTTCTACCAAGACGAAGTAGCCATGGAGGCCGCGATGAAACAATGGGAAAGAGACAGGACCGGTCCATGGACACGTTACGGCTGCCAATTAGGGATCGGCTGGTTCAAATCCGACCGAATAACATCCTGTGAAGAGTTCATGGCTTTGCCTGGGTCTGTACAAGATTTCATGAACTGCGAGACCATTCCGCACTACGAGATTATTAGCCATTTCCCCGTGCATTTCACCTTTCCGCAGCTCTTCCAAGATTACAGCTACATCTGCCTGCCTGTGTTCTTGATGAACGAGCAATCTGTTGGAGAGGTGCGATTGCAGTCGTCCGACCCTAATGAGCCACTTTCATTTAACCCCAAGTATCTCGAGCACCCATTTGACCGGCGAGCATGTATTGAGATTTACCGTCATCTTTGGGACCTGACCCAGCACCCATGTTTTGCTAAGGATACGGTCTCCACCATAATGGCACCGGCATCCCATTCCGATGAGGACATTCTTCAGTTCTGGAAGAACAACCTGTCATCCAGTTGGCACATGACGGGAACCGTGAAGATGGGGAGAGATGGTGCCAGTGATGCCGCTGTCGACAGTCACTTCCGCGTCTTTGGGGTGGAAAGACTACGTGTGGCTGATATGAGTGTGGTACCAGTTCTAACCAACAATCACACCCAGGCCACTGCTTATATAACTGGAGCAACATGTGCCGATGTCTTGATCCGCGAATATGGCTTGAATGAATAGCTATCTATATGCACCAGTCGGGACTGCTAACCGTCAATCTAACTCTCCAAGGCTTCTCCGCGGGTTAGTGCATGGCCAGGGCGCGGGAAGCTAGCATTAGTGCGACTTAGACGATTAAATTTTATCTATCTCTTTTTATTAATAAATACAGAGAATTTAATTCTATTAAATAATCTATGTTTAATATTTTATTTATATAAATTTAATCTAAAAAAGAAATTTAAAATAGATAAAAATGATATAATATTATTTTTTAATAGTAAAACAAAGAAGATGATATATTTAAATATAATTATTTTTATAATTAATAATATAAAGATATGTTTAGAAGAGCAGTCTACTAACAAGTAGGCTTCTTCACGGCCTATCCCGCTTAGGCCTACGGTGGGTTGGGCTTTGGGCCCTGAAGACTACTGACAAGAACAGGATTGAAGATATTGTTTATCTATATATTAAATCTTCTAATTTTATTAGTAATTATCACTTGCCAGCTTAGAACTCTGTAAATATAAATTCTCAGAAAGAATATAGACCCTTAATTAGATAAAAACAATATTCTATTCATATATAAAAAGTCTCGATAGTATTCGATTTACTTTTGTATATATCAATACGGTATTTTGGATCAAATAGAAGAGGGAGGGTCTTGGGATTCTCTTAAGCACTTTAAACTACCACAAGAAATAATAATAATAATATTGACCAGTGTAGTCTGGCAGAGGAGATATAAAACCAGTCACTTTTGGACCTCTCGTAATGAGAGACTATTTCCTACACCCTCCAAAGAGAAAGCTGCTTCAATACTCAGCCCTTGAGATCGGCGCAAAGACCTTTTTTTTTTTGAAATACCATTCCTCCCTGAGCAGGGTAAATTTCATCTAGGCCTCGTTTTGTGGCGCATGATGAAACTGCATACACCATACCCGATGGCATCACAGGGGTCGCAGTATCGAAAAGCAGGAGCAGCTTTACTCAACACTAACAGTTAATCCTCGTTACCCTCATCCATTCCACAAGGAGTATTGCCCGGCGGCTACTACTCGGGTATGTTGCATAGGTTAGAAGTTAGCCTGCTTACACATGGTAAAAGGCTCCATGTTGAAATTCTTCTTCCCACCTGCAAAGCTTCTTTGTACACTAATAGCAGCGTACTGTCGCATCTGACTCTCATACTCACCTATCGTCGCCGTCGATAGTCCCTTTTCTGCCAAGAGGGAGCCAAGCACATAAGCATCTTTGATTGCCGTACATGCACCCACTCCACCGGTAGGACTCATTACATGGATAGCATCCCCTAAAACCGTGATGCGAGGATCAGGAAACCACTCCTGAATGTCAGGACTGACACTGAGGATTCTGATCGCTGCTGTATCCCTCGTGTCTTGTAACTCTAGGAGACCGTGAATTGAAGGGTCCCATTCACTGGTCATGGACAACGTGAGCTCTCTTCCAGGCTGTTCCAGAAGTTCCTCGAGCTCTTCCTCCGTGGATGCTAGCAGTCTCTTGCGAAACAACAAGGCCCAGTACACATAATCATCCGGTAGGTCATCTCTCCGGCCCCGATGAGGAAACCGCATTGGCTCCATGAACAGTGTGATCGGATTGTCACCTATTATGATACTCTCCATCGCGGGTGCGTTGTCATAGACCAGAGTCATCCACTGGAAAAGGTGTGAGGGGCATCGTTCAGTCAGCGCAGGTGTGATAGGAGTCTTTCCGTATATACAGACTCCTTCTGAATCGAGCACACGGTGCGCGGGGAGATATTGTCGTCTCACTCTGGAGCGAGTCCCGTCGGCAGCGATAAGGAGGTTTGCTTTTGCCGTAGTGCCATCTTGGAAATGTGCCACTACTGTGGTATCGTCCTGCAGTTCGTAATGAGTGAATTCCTTCCTCCAGAGGACATTATTAGACTCAAGACCTTTCAGCAGAACCTTGCGCAGCATCGAACGGTCGACCGTGTAAGTGTCCCTGTCCCCGAAACCCGCCTTTCCCTTTCTGCTCGCAGTGACCACCCCCGTGATTGCATTGATGTTCGTTTCCCCTAGGACAGTCTCTCCACATGTCTGCTCAAAATCCTGCCATAAATCCTTGCCCAAGACAGCACGGAGGGCGGCAGTTGTATCTCCGTGGACTTTGATGCGGTAGCCTTGCGGCCTTGCGTCCGTGGCATGATCACGTTCGAAGATGGTGAAGTCAATCCCTGATTTCTTCAGACTGTGGGCCAGTGTCAGGCCACCTAGACCGGCCCCGATGATGGCCACTTTTAACTGCGACGGAGGCTGAGTTTTGTCGTGCAACGTATACCCATTCAAGGTTGTAGTTATGCCTTCTACCATCGTGGAGTGGTTTGTGAGATTTGCTATGGCTGTTTTGTTGTTCAATGGAAGACAAATAAGAGACTTTCGGCGATTTCCTCTTCCGTTCTTGACTTTCTGTTTTGCTTTGTTTATTTTTATCTTGCTCCACGCTCCATTTTGTATCTCATGTGTCTCATAGGGCTATCGGGCATGGACGCCTTATTAATTGGGACCTGGAAGCGAAACTGACCAATAGGGATTCAGCTTTGATCCCCGAACAACAGTATACAGCTCCACCATCCCCGGAGCTTCCCTTCAGATAGTATCTCATCTCATCTTTGTTTTTCTACAGCTTTGCCATATTTCAAAGCATTTTGCAATGTTGATTAAGCTGGGCGTCGATCATACTCACTCGGGGCCCGAGAAGCTAGCTTTTCTCTTGGAGCCGAAGCTCGTTTAAGAACCCAATTCTCCGCATCCTGCTTTGTACCGAGTTGAGATAAGGAAAGGAGAAAAGCTCCATAGTTTTGTAATCCGATCTTCCCTTTACACGGTTCTCCACCATGTCAGATTCGAAGGAGCGCCAACTGCACGAAAGCGATGTTGGAGTCGAATCGTCCAGCGAATCTGATCCGATCCAGCCCCAACCAGAATATCCCTCCGGGTTGGTCCTCGGTGTCACGATTCTCGCTCTCTGCATCTCGGTGTTTTGTGTTGCATTGGATATGACCATCATTTCAACGGCAATCCCAAAAATTACCGACCAGTTCCATGCGCTAAATGATGTGGGCTGGTATGGCTCTGGTGAGCGACTCTCAACTGGCCGGCGACCCCGTCTCGGAATTGCTAACAATTGCTTTTTATTTCCATAGCATATCTATTGACAACATGCGGTATTCCTCATCCATTCGCTGTGGCTGATATTCCGACTCTCTAACATTATCTTAGCGTTCCAACTCCCTTTTGGTAAAGTATATGGTATCTTCAGCCCAAAATGGACCTTTCTCGTCGCTCTTGCTCTGTTCGAAGTGGGTTCGTTGATATGTGCGGTGGCACCTTCATCAGTTGTCTTGATTGTTGGGGTAAGGCACCATTCATTCCTCCTAGAAAAGAGACCATGCTTTATCTTTGCTCACACTAATTCATGGTGTTCTAGCGTGCGATTGCCGGAATAGGCGCTGCGGGTGTATTCAGCGGTGCTCTTGTCATTATCGCTTATTCGTCCTCAATGGAGAAACGTCCCATGTACCAAAGCATGCTCGGGGGCATGTTTGGAATTGCTTCTGTAGTGGGACCCATGGTAAGAAATAGACAAGTCTCTTTCATAGTTTGATCATAGCTCATTAAGCGGCAAATAGATCGGCGGTGCTTTCACTGACAAGGCTACGTGGCGGTGGTGCTTTTACATTAATCTTCCACTTGGGTAAGTCTTTTCTCTCTTTCCCAGCCTGACCGTCTTCAGGCCCTTAACCAAGCGCTAATTATGTGTACATACTAGTGGTTTCACGGCAATTGTTATCACATTTTTCTTGCATCTCAACACAGGAAAGAGTTCTCGGAAAAGCCAGAGCTTCTGGAGTCTCCTTTGGAGCCTCGACCCGATTGGTTTCATGCTTTTCGTACCAAGCATTATCTGTGTCCTTCTGGCATTACAGGTATGTGTTGGATTCAATCGCTTACATCCTAGCTCTTTGCTTGGAGATTCGAGACTAACAATAATCACTCATAGTGGGGAGGTACTACCTATCCATGGAGCAATGGGAGAATCATTGCTCTCTTTGTAGTCTTCGGCCTGGCATTAATCGGCTTTGCGGTAGTTCAGGTTTGGCTGGGTGAAAACGCTACACGTAAGAGAGCAATCTAAGGCCGGACTCGATATGTGGGATGGACTATTGCTGACCACTCTCTCCAGTCCCGCCTCGAATTGCAACCCATCGTACGGTCTGGGCTGCCAGTCTCTTCTCCTTCTGCCTCTCTGGTGCATTCTTCCTGCTCATCTACTACATTCCTATTTATTTCCAAGCGATCAAGGGGATAGACGCTCTCCACTCTGGAATCGATAGTATTCCATTGATCCTTTCCAACGTTGTTGGTATCATCCTTGCCGGTGCCCTCACCACCAAGCTTGGTCATTATATGCCATTTATCTATAGTTGTGTGCTACTCACCTCCATCGGGTCCGGTCTTCTCACCACCCTGGAACCACACACCACTAGTGGAAAATGGATCGGTTATCAGATTCTATTTGGCTTTGGCTGTGGCTGCGGCTTCCAGCTCCCTCAGATCGCTGCACAGGCCGTTTTGCCCTTTGAGGATGTTCAGACGGGCATCGCCATCACACTTCTGTTCCAGAACTTTGGTGGCGCCATTTTTGTCAGTGTCGGCGGTACTGTTCTCGATGAACACTTGTTGCAATATATTTCCGACTTGGATGCTGGGGTCGATCCCGAGGCAATTATTCAGGCTGGCGCAACCGCCTGCGGGGTCTCGTTCCGAGTGAGCATCTGTCCGCTGTGATCGGCGCTTACAATAGCGCGATTGTCAAGACCTTTCAAGTTGCGCTGATTGTCTCGTGCCTGAGTGCTATGGGTGCTGCGTTTATGGAGTGGAAGAGCGTGAAGGCACCTGCCAAAGCTGCTTCGGGTGGAGAGTTGGCGGATGGTGAATAGTAGGAGTCGGCCTGGGTTGACGATCTTGACTATATAAAAGTAGAGGGCATTTATCTACTATGTGCTGCAATTCTAATTACATTTTGAGAACAGTTCAGTTGGGCTAGTTCAGCGTGCCGCTAGTCATAAAAATGGGAAATCTATATAACTTCCATATTAAACCTTCTTCGCCCATCGTTATGCCTTATTCGGATGTAGGAACCGTGTCATCGAGCCTAACAGTCTTAATCTGCATAGCAAGACCAGCAATATGAACAGCATAAACGGAGTCGTCAAATCCGACCTTAACCTCGTCAGCACGCACGGCCTGAACAACCGACCCACCATCCATACTTCTCCAAAAGACCCTCTTCAAGAGCTAATAGGGTAACTTGCTCCGAGCGCTCGTGTCTTTTAGACATTCCCTGCATCGCGCAAGGTCCAACCGGGGAGGCGAATACGAGAAACACGAATGCCGATACAAAACCGAACAAGTTGCGCACACTGTCGATGCTTTAGTGAATCTGTCCGTCAGAGTCGCACCGAAATATGACCCACAGCGACACCCCCGATGTCCGTGCATTTTTGGTGGTCTAGTGGGGCATTCGCCTTTCGTTGAACTGAATCATTGTTGCAATCTCACCCCCCTTCCTTTACTCGGTGCTATTGAGAGAACGGCCGAGTAGCAAGGATGCTCTTCCTGCAGTCATCATGCAACATCCACGTGGAACACGTACGGTGAGATTGTTTTGGATCGGCCGTTCATTGGCACGCCATAATCGGAACCGTTCTCGACATTGAGATGGGATTCCGATATCCCTCTATCTGCTCCATTTCTTGATCTCGTTCTTGATATCTACGCGGAAAAGCGCATGTTCCTGTATTCCTGTATATATGTGCCTCATCTATATCTAGAGTAGGCAATATAAATAAGCCTCGGCTAAATGCGACCGGTTGCTTCTGCAACGACTAAGAACCAGCCTACACATGGGAAATGGTCCCCACCCGACAGAAGGATGTGATAAGCTCGCTAGTGCATGTCAAGCGAGGCTTAGGAGGGGACTATGTATTCATCAAATCAAGCTTTCATCGTGGTTGGATTGTTGGTTTTCCGTACAGCCTCCATGCTAGCGCGGGAGGCCTAGCCGGATGCCTGGTAATTCAGGTCGATGGTACCTTGGTCTTGGTTTTTCTGCGAATCCCACCCAAGCTTCTTTCTCTTTTCTCTCACCTCTCCCCCTCACACACGCAGACAAAAGAGAGAGAATGTGTGTGTGAGATACATCTCTAGGCTGCTTCTTACACTTAATCAAATTACTTTCAGTTAACCTATTTTAGATCATCATTTGAAGATACAACTCAACCCCCGTCTCGATCCCTGACTATGCCCCTCTCATGAACCTCACCGGCCATTACTGAGACCCCAAAATGTCTACGGACAGCTACTCGCCTCCGGACTTGCAAGTTCCGCTGCCGTCCACATTGACGGGGCGCAAGCGACCTAAACTACGATCGTCATGCGATGCTTGTGGGGGGGCGAAAGTGCGTTGTGATAAGGTTCAACCCCACTGCGGCCGCTGTGCCGCCATGGGACTGACTTGCGTCTACGGACTGTCGCGCAAGATTGGCAAACCTCCCAGAGGGAAGCCCGCCATCTCCGAACGAATCGCCCGAGAAAAAGGCAGCTCAACCCCACACTGTACCCCTCGAAGTATGATCGGATGCTCCAGACATATGCGACTGGTTTTATTAATTGCCTGATAGTGGTATCCGAATATTCCATGCATCCCTCGCCCCAACATGCATTACCGCCCATCGATGTGCCCTCAGGTATTCTGTGCGATCTACCCTCTTCAGCCTCCCATCCAGTTGCGCCGATGGTGGATATTAACGATGTCACCGACTTCGAGGTAGATTCAGGGCTGGGAACCTCGATTGACTTTGACATGTTCGCCGGCTGGGGTTTCCCCGATCACACAGATGCGTTCATGGGAATGGGGGACGCGGAATCCTTCGCAAAACCGACCAGTCTCTCGCCCGCATCGGATGATAATATTCACCGCAACGGGGCTAATTGTCACCGAACAGCATATGGTATGTTGGAAAGTTTATGTTTCCGCTCGACGCCGGAGGAAAACCCGAGCGTGCAAACGCTGGACCAAATTTTGCACCGGAACGAAGAAGTTATAACCAAACTCCGTCAACTTCTCAAATGTATCTGTTCGCGGTCTCCACATCTCACCATGCTCTATGCATCTATTCTATCCAAAGTCCTGATCTGGTACCAACAAGCTGCCGGCTGTAAGCATTCGTCCTCGTGGCGTTCGTCATCGTCGACATATGCTGGGTCCGGCAGCTGTACATCAAGTTCAGGGCAACAATCGACTACCCCGTCACTCGCTCAGAGCACGGGGTCTTTAATTGTGTCCAAGCCGATCATGATAGGGACCTTTGCTGTTAAGGAGGAAAGTACCCAAGAAATCCTCAAGAAGCAGTTGATCCTGTGTGAGCTAAAGAAACTGAGTGCCTTGAACGAAATATTCAGCTCTCAAGGCTCAGCAGGAAATCATCATTCGGGCGGTGGGGTGGATGATCTGTATGCGAGTCTTGGTAGGTGGCTTACCAGTGAGCTCTCCCGAACCATCATGGTTCTGAAATCAGGAATGGACGTAGTCAATCCGATGAATTGACAGTTTTTACACTAACGAGCAATGCAGCGATTTCGTATACATGTATCTCATTTAATCTATATAAAGAATATAAAACTAACGATTGTGGACCTGATTCGAGTGTAAAGTGGTAGATAAACCTGATAATATCTGGGAAGTTAAGGGGAGAAGATGACACAAACTAGGTACCTCCTTGCTCTTTCGCTTTTTCGGTCTTGTAGGGCAAGCCGTCTGCTACAACCCCCGTCCCATGAGGTTTATTTCATGCGAAGGATATCGTAGGTAACAGTAGACGTTCATTGCTATGGCAAGCAGTGTGATCCTTCGTTGAAGCGCCAAGGGCCTTTGTATAACCTGCCATATACTAAGCTTCTACCGATAGCTTTTACATAGGCAATCAAAGGATTACTCCTACTCCTATTGGCTATCTCTATAGTAATTGGCATCTATTTCCAACTGGGCCGATTAAGTAAAAGACGTAATAGAAAAACCGGTCAAAAGTGGGTTTGGCAATCCCTCTCCTATAATCTCAACCCTTATACCTAAAGAATATTCTTCTGTTTCATATAATGACTATCATATCCATCTCATGTGACGACTAGCATCCCAATAACTCTAGGCCACCCGTTCAAGATCTAAAGACAACCTCCAAAACAGACATCACACTCCCAAACGGCTGCACAATCTGCACCAACTGCAATCTCGGATCCGCGGCAGCCAAAAGATCCTCCCAATCCCCTCGATCCCTCTCATGACTATTGAACGCCTGCATCATAGTCAAGTCTCTCACCCGCATGATCCGCTCCACGGAGCTCGGTACCGTTGCCGGAGCAGGCAGCACCGAGTCCATGATAAGCAGTCTACTGCACCGACTCATTGCCGGTAAAATGTTCCGGAGAATCTGCACGGACTCCTCTCGGGGCCAGTCGTGCAGGATCATCCGGAGGAGGTAGATCTCCGCCCCTTTGACCGGCTGTGGCTGCGTGAAGTCGTGCGCTTGGTAGATAATCCGCGCGAAATAGTCAGGTGGGAGCGTGGACGAGGCGGCTTGGCGACCGTTGTCGACGTTTATGGGCAGGTCTTGCACAATGAATATCAAGTCAGGGAAGGCTTTGGCGAGTGCGATGGCGGCGTGGCCGGTTGAGCCTCCGATCTGTTAATGTAACGAGGAGATTAGTCTCTTTACCTTTTCCACTATGTTCAATATTATCACGCCTTCCTGGAGAGAAGAAGAAAGGCCTTACATCCACAACCGTAGCAGCCCCCAAACTCCCCCAATCAAACCCGGCCAACAGATGCTTGATATCTGTGCCTCATTCGTCGTGACATTCTTCATATAGGCAGCAAACTCCGCCGTCTTCTCCGAGTCGGTCGCAAGATGATCAAAGAACGGGAGGTCCGTCTCGAACGCGATATTGTACGCCGTCTCGTTCTTGCGCACCGTTCCGGGCCATTTCTCATGCGCCTCGACCATCTTCATCGCCGTGGGTGTGGACCTATCACACATGTATTTAGCCCAGGCGTACATATTGTCATTTGCAGCTAGAAGAGCCGAGGTAGCTGAGTGGGCAATTTGGCCCGGCGTGGGCTCAGTGAACAGCATATTGGTCATGGCCATCCGGGCGATGCTTTTCAGCGCTTGCTCCGGTACTTGGGCTTTAGCCGCCAGATCTGAGTACGACATACTGCCGGTCAGGGGCAGGTGATGAATGATGTTGAAGTGGCAGAGCCATCGGAGACACGTGATGTATTGGTACTAATTTCCATTGTGTCAGATATCCATCCGGGATACGATCTCTGGGAAGCATATTCTCCTTACGCCAGTGGATAAGTGAGACAGGAATTCACTTGGACCAATGGCAAGCTGGAACAGCTTCAGTGCATCTTCGATCAGGTTTTGTCGAGCTTGCCGGATGCTCTGCGGACAGCTTGCGGGGAGGACCTCTACGGGGCCGTCCTGCGCCGTGGATGGCTGGGGGAGCTCATGGGCGTGCAGGAACTGGCTTATGATGCTTGCGTTCTTGGTCATCTGCCAGCTTAGTCTTTCTAAGGGGAAGGAAGCGGGATTTTCGCTTTCTGGGTTTGTTTGGGTCATGGTGTATGAGGAATTGCTGCCTTGCGTGTACCCTGTGTGTGTTTGTTGAAATTGATCTGAACGGAGTTGAGTAGACAAAACAGTTTTTATACGTCCTATACATCTTGTCATAGTCAAAATAAATATCACAAAGGCTGGGAAATAGTGTCCCCACTACACACACCATGGGCTAAAGCACCGGGCCATGCCCGGGGTCTATCAGCCTTACAGCCCCCTACTTCTAATTCCCCAGCTGACCCGGTCGGTCCCCGAACCTCCCCCGAAGAAAAGACAACCAACTACACAGTATACCCAATTCAAGCAATTCCAAGCCTCCCAACAGTGTCCATTCCCTAATACCCCACTGAATCCTTAATCTAACAAATAATCCATAGCAAGCGATACTATTTGCCCACCAAATCCAAAGATCTTTCCAAAATTTACCTAATAAGAACTTGAATGACTCGCTAGATACCCCCCATCCGCCAACAGAACCGATCCATTGCAATACGCCCCGGCTTTGGACGCTAGATATACCACAGTGCCTCCGATCTCTTGGGCATCCCCGAATCGCTCTTCCGGGGTCATGGATGCGGGGAGTCTTCCGGCGGTCTTGTTGTGAAGACTCTCTGTCATTTCGGTGTGGAAATCTGTAGTTATCAAGTTAGATATAGTTGATGGAAGGGTCAGTGGTTGAAGCACCGTGATAGGTAACAGAGGAAGACAAGAAGAAGAGAAAAAAAAACTCACACCCCGGCACAATAACATTAACCCTAATCTTCCACGGAACCAAATAAGTCGACAAATTCTTCATCATCTGCGCCGTGCCTGCCTTACTAGCCCCGTAAATAAACGCCGAATTTTCCCTTCCAAACCCGCCAACACTACTCAGTGCAATAACCTGACTGCGCACGAAAAACCTCCGTTTCGCAGCAGCTCCATTAGCAGCAGGAGCCCCATTCTGCGCCCCCTGTTCCCCACGCACCTTATTCCCATTATGCAACAGCTCCAGAAACGCAAACGTCACCATCAGCATCGCCGTCGTATTTGTCTCAAGCACGGCGGCATAATCCCCGAAGGATTTCTGGAACCAGTAGTCCCGCACCTTGGCGATATCCCATTTGGGGGTGGGGCGGGTGGCATGGGGACCGAGGTTGGGGGTTGCGATGCCTGCGTTGTTTATGAGGAGGTTGATGTGCCCGGATTGCGTGGTAATGTGGTTGACGGCTTTGGTGAGGTCGTCGTGGCTGGTTATGTCGCATTGTACTGGGTGGAGGCGTTGGAATTTCTGATTGAGAGTTAATGGGTTGCTGGTTTTTCCCCCTCTATTTTGGGAGTTTTAGAGACAGTGGGAGGGGAGGGGAGAGGTACGGCTTGCTTTGCTGCGGCTTCTAGGGCTTGTTTTCTTCGGCCTAGGATATAGACCGTGGCGCCATTTGCTTCAAGGGCTTTGGCCATCATGAGCCCTAATCCTGAGCCTCCGCCGGTTACTACGGCGATGCAGCCTGTTACGTCGAAGAGGTTGGGTATCTGTAGCGGATCCATTGCGATTTCCACTGGTTGATTGTGCTTGTTTGTGAGAAAGTCAAAATGAAATGAAATAAATAAAATAGAGAATTTGTAGTTTACTAAATGTAGCAGTAATGGTCCACGTACAACTTAATTGTGATTTGTAACCCCAAACCGGGCGGATACCGTTTCCTACTTATCTATCTACCAACCAGCCTGCATCTAACAGACAAGAAAAAAGAACGCACAGCCTCTAACGTCCCCGGAGCTAAGCTAGCTAATTCCTCTACATCGGATATTTTCTAATGGAAAAAGGGACATCTCGTCCGGAGGTCGAGGGAGAAACAATTTGATCCTTCGGGGAATGAGACATGAATCGGGCTCTGCGGCTCAATGTTCGGGTTTCGCTTCACTCGCGTTCAAACAGTTGGCAGAGTCAGATTAGGCTTTCGCTAACTTTACAGACAAATCCTATTGGACTCAATGTCTGAGTTTCAGTCAGCTTCGGGTCATGAGTGAGGCTCGTGGCGAGATAGAGTATCTTGTGATATGGTTGTGTGGTCCCTATTGGAAGAACTGGTCTCCTGTGGGGGGAGTAGATAGATATAGTTCTAAGTAGATAGGGCTGCCCTCTGTGGAAAATAATTTCAGTTTGTAATGCCATATAATGTACTTGTTTGCTTAATAATATATCGTAATTAACTAACGTTAACTTGGCTAGTTGAGTTGTTAATCCCTCATTTTCTGGACCGGGTTACATAATGATAGCTACGCGGTGTCGGTTGGACGCCCTACATTAGGCCTTCAATTGCCATGACTTCCAGTTCCAGAAGCCTTCATCTCGGTGATCCGTAAGAATAGTGGAAGCAAATGGAAACCTTTACTACTTAGCTATTCCTTAATTAACTCAAAAAGTTCACAAATCCTGTTGCTTCATGGGCTAACTATTACAATTCTGAGTAGTCCGTACCTGCAAACTCCTAGCTCACTACCTTTTATTTACAATCCCATTGACATCCACCGTCATGCCTCTCAGCACATATCCCTCCTGCATGGCCTTCTCCCACTGTTCCTTAACAATGGCCAAAGTGTTCTCGTTCCGAGGAACGAATCGCGCCGCAAATGGCTTAGGCGGCCTGAACGCAGTATCGTCCCACGCATGCTCGCTGACATCCATCCCCATCGCCTCTGCGCCATCAACCATTGGGGGCCGGATCTCAAAGGCCCACAGGATATTCGATAGCGCGATTGTGAGCGTGTTCTCTGCCAATCGTGCCCCAGGGCAGATGCGCCGTCCAACGCCAAAAGTAAAATGGTCTCGTTTGTACGGGTCACTTTGGGCCGCATAGTCGGCGCTATAGAGCGGATGGTCCAGGTAGCGTTCGGGCTTGAACCGGAATGGCTCGTCGTATCGCTCAGGATCGAAGTGGATGGCGCTCGGATTTGCAAGCAGCACCGTTCCTTTGGGGATGACGTGCGACTTGTATACAATGTCTGCGTCGGCGTAGTGCTTGATGCCCCAAATGGGGACAGGGCAAAAGCGCAGGATTTCTTTGACAATTGCCCGGATGTAAGATAGTTTGGACACATCTGTAAAGGTGGGAGTCCGGTTGGGGCCGACCACGCGCATTAGCTCCTCGTGGGCCCGTTGTTGGACCTTTGGGTTCGCTGCTAGTTGGAGGATAAGATTGTTCATTGTGACGGAGGAGGTCTCCGAGCCCGCCTCTACAATCCCCCCGGCGATCCATGCCCCGTCGGCATCGGTCAGACCTCGTGCCTGGTAGTCACTTTCCATGATCTCTCGGCCGTAACAGGTCGGTGCCTGGCCAGCGACTAGCTGCTTCTTGAGTCGGTTCCACAGTCGCATTTTGGCCTCCAAGATCGGCTTGGAATATTCCACTGCCTTCTTCCGACTAGGCTGCAACCATGTGGGCAACCTGGCCAGCGGGGGGAGCTCATCCTCAACGAAGGCGCCCGCGCGAGAGACTTGTCCGATGAGCTTGGCACTCTTCATTGCATATAGGACGTCCTCATGGTCCCACCGATTGATGCGCGTGCCGTAGCTGGAGGTCATGATAATGCTAAATGAGAAACGTCGCGTGTGGAAGTAGAAGTCGCGCTGGTTGTCATTTTTGAACGCGAGCTCGTATAGCAGCTGCTTAGTCTCGTACTCTTGTGTTGGGATGAAGGTCTCTGTCATTTTGGGCGACACGAGCTGATGCACGATGGCACGGTATGTGCGCCATTTGGGTCCGTAGGGCATTGTGAACATGCGCAGGCCACCCATGACTATGTCATCTCCGATTGGAGCTGGGGGCTTGGATGATGTATGGAGGGACTATTTGGTATCTTTGTTAGTTCTCTTAAACATAGCTTCTCTGCTTTTTTTCCATTTGCGATCAGAATTATACGTACTTGTTTGTCAAATATCTCCCTCATAGCTTCGGGAGTGTTGACAACAATCCAATGGTACCACCCAACTTTGATCTTGAAGACCTCTCCATACTCAGCAGCCCACTGCCGAAAGATAGACGGCGAAGAAGGAGGAAGGCTCAGGCCAATACCAATCACAGGATATCTTCCCTTCGGGCCACGGATGGAGTCCAGCCGGCCGTCTCTCTTGAGCCATGATATCAAAATTACAACAACGAGCACAAGCCCGGCGAGGACTAGTAGTCGATTATTCTGGTACACAGCGAGTATATTTTCCATAATGCTTGATTTGAAGCCCAGAGAAGCTGAGACACTAATCATTTTCATGTATTGAACCAACAACCGAGGTATAACGAATCTTTATAGCAGTCCAGATGACCAATCTGCGCTAGGCATCATCACCTCAAATCGTGGAACCGTAGATCTAGGCTCGTAGCTGAGTCAAAACGCTATGGACCAATTGGAATACCGTTTGGGAGGCCGGTACCTTGGAATTCAGCCCCCAACGTCTGCCGGGTATTGATCGTTGGTTCATGCTCATTTCCAACTCGTGTGGCCCTCGTGGTTGCCACGAGTTCCGGGTATTATCCCCGAGACTAGGAATTGGAAGGATCCTATGCAACCCGATAGAGAAGTAGTAACTAGACGGATCAACCAACAGGCATTCGTCGACACATGTGTGTAGTCGATAGTCGGCATCCGAGGAGGTCAGTTATTCACTCCAGAATCAGAGACAAGGGTCCTTGTCTCCTTGGATTTCCCGAGAGCAGAGGACCGGATAATATGGAAGCCCCGAACGGTAAGATTCAGGAACTCTCAGTTATACAGTCTATAAGAATAGTATATTATCCTTGTATGGGAAGATACAACCCTCAAGCCTTCAATTTCCTCCACTCGCAATTTTGAGTACATCATAGAGAACATATAGAGATACACCATGACTACGCCTTTTAAGCTGCTTATCTTTGGAGATCAGACCTACCATGTACATCCCCATCTCCGAGAGCTGGTGCAATCGAATGAGCCAATCCTAGTGGAATTCCTTGACAGAACCTATGCCGCCTTGCGTACGGAGCTATTTCGTCTCCCTCCCGAGCTTCGAGAGGCCCTGCCACGGTTCACGAGCATCACAGACCTGGCATTATGGGGTGAGCAGTCGGAAGGTGTTCATTTGGTAGCTTTAGACATGGCAGTGACCTGCCTATATCATCTAGCTGCATTTATTAGGTGAGGGCCTCTCCGACTTAGCTTGGCTATGTCATGTTTATATTTTCATTTTCCGGTCACATATATTCGCTCAAGACTTGGTTTTCCTTTGGTACTGACCGCGAGAGTAGTCGGTTCAGTCATTCATACCCATTACCAGAGGAATGCCATATACTTGGTCTTTGCACGGGTACCTTGGCAGCATCCGCAGTGAGCTGTTGTACAAATGTCCTGGAGTTGGTGCCAATAGCTATCGAGACGGTTGTTGTCGCCTTCCGTACGGGTCTCCTCGTGTCAGATGTCGGAAGCCGCATAGAGGCTCACGATAATTCCGAACCCTGGTCCTTGCTGGTTCCCAGTTCTGATGCAGCCCAAGCTGTGCAGGACTTTTGTCAGGGGAGCGTAAGTGGACATCCTTCAACTCAATATTGCACTTTTGCCAACTTCAATGTACATAGGCTCTACCACTCACATCGCAACCCTATATCAGCGCATATTCACCCAGCTGTGTCACTGTCACCGGGCCTCCCAGTATCCTCTCTCAATTAAAAGATACAAAACTCTTCCAGGGTCTGAATATCAGGTCAATCCCTGTTTATGCTCCATATCATGCGCGACACCTTTTCTCTCCAGATGATATTGAAGAGATTTTGAGGCCGGTGCCGGCCGCAGCCGGGGCCCCCAGACTCCCAGTTATCTCAAGCATTACTGGAGATTATATCACCGCGCCTGACATTAAATCTCTCCTCAAAGTATCCTTGGAGCAAATCCTGCTTGACAAGATCGACTGGAATCAGATTCTGGAAAAGTTTACGGGGTCACTGACAAACGTCACTCAGTCAACATTTACAGTTGTTCCGTTCGGGACCCTCGCTGACCAGACTATTTACTCAGCCGCACGGCAGGAGTCCTTGAAAGGTATGCAGCTCCCGCATCATGTCAGACAATCGTCCGTTCTCGAGACTGTCAATTCAGGACGAAAGTCTAAGATCGCGATTGTCGGTATGTCCGGAAGATTTCCAAACGCCAGGGATCGCGAGGCCTTCTGGGACCTTCTCTACGAGGGCCTTGATGTGCACAAGGAAGTCCCTCCCCTGCATTGGGATGCCAGGACTCATGTGGATGTGAGCGGAAAACTAAAGAATACGAGCGCAACACCATTTGGCTGCTGGCTTGACGACCCGGCGGCGTTCGATGCTCGGTTCTTCAACATGTCTCCCCGGGAAGCGCCTCAGGTAGACCCTGCCCAGAGAATCGCGCTGATGACTGCATACGAGGCGATCGAGCAGGCAGGTCTTGTACCTGACGCAACTCCGTCAACCCGAAGAGACAGAGTTGGTGTCTTCTATGGTGTTACCAGCAATGACTGGATGGAAACGAACAGCGCTCAGAATATTGATACCTATTTTATCCCGGGAGGAAATCGGGCCTTTATTCCGGGGAGAATCAACTATTTCTTCAAATTCAGCGGGCCCAGCTATGCTGTTGACACGGCATGTTCGTCGAGTCTAGCTGCAATTCATGTGGCCTGTAACTCTCTGTGGAGAGGGGATATTGACACTGCCATTGCTGGGGGTACCAATATTCTGACAAATCCGGACTTCACAGCGGGGCTAGATAGAGGTCATTTTCTATCAAGAACGGGAAATTGCAAAACGTTCGATGACGAGGCAGATGGCTATTGCCGAGGAGAGGGTGTCGGAACGGTCATTCTAAAGCGTCTTGAGGATGCACTTGCAGAAAATGACCCAATTCAAGGAGTGATTCTAGGAGCGTATACCAATCATTCCGCTGAGGCAGACTCTATCACCAGGCCACATGTTGGCGCTCAACGCGCAATATTTAGGAAGATCCTTAATGAAAGCGGCGTTGACCCATACACAGTCAGCTATGTCGAGTGTCATGGAACCGGCACCCAGGCTGGCGATGCCACTGAAATACAGAGCGTTTTAGACACGTTTGCTCCTTCCACCTATCCTGGGCGGGGAGACAACCAACCTCTTTATCTGGGCTCAGCAAAGGCCAATATTGGTCACGGTGAAGCGGCATCTGGAGTATCAAGCCTGGCCAAGGTGTTGCTCATGCTAGAGAAGGGCTTTATTCCACCCCATTGTGGGATCAAAACAAAGATCAACCACAAGTTCCCAGCAAATCTGGAGCAGCGCAATGTTCGAATTGCAACGGAACCAGTACCTTGGGGTCGGAGCACCGATGTGTCAAAGCCGCGCAGGGTCTTTTTGAATAATTTCAGTGCTGCAGGAGGCAACTCAGCCCTGTTAGTCGAGGATGCACCTGTTCATGAAGAATCCAGCTCTGAAAGCGATGCGCGCACGACCCATTTGGTG